>NC_137193.1:2585746-2645746 GCF_960531495.2 Zeus faber | reverse complement strand
CAAATAGAGAAGGGTAGAAGGGCTTGTTTATAGTTATTAATATGGGACTGGAAAGGGTTAAATTATTCTTCCTTTCTTCAAAGTGTTGGATCCTTAAATGGATCATTGTTAACCCTTCAAATTATTTGAAATAATAATGTACAGAAACGTATAGAAGCGTATAAATATGAATAAAAGAATGGTCCTGACACGACTCTCTGGCCAGAGACTCGGTCACGTGGAAAAATCAGAACTTCCAGTTCCAAAATGTCAAAATCCTGTTTCCCTGTTTGGGCTCCAGCGTTGGACTGATCCGGCCGATTCAGCTGTTTAGTCGTAACTCTGGGTCGTACCAAATCCAAATGCACGGGGTGCCTCAGAATCCCGGGAGAGATTTTAACTCTCTGGACCTCAAAGTTCCAAACCCTGAACCGATCCCAGGTCTAAACGGGTGCAGTGGACAAGTTGACCCCCCCAGCAGAAAGAGGAGGAGGAGCTTGGAACCAACATGGCCGCCCCTGTGGGTGCCCCCTACCTTACACCCCCTTATACTATCCTATCCTACTCCCCGTCTTCTCTTCCCATTGGTATCAACAACCAAACATCAATGATCTGATCATTGATCATTGATGGAAATCCAATCCAACCTTTGACTTCAAAGAGATCAAAGTAATTTGCAGAGGCGGAGCTTACTTTGCTTCCATCCTGAAGCATCTCCACAGGCGTGTGGCGGCGGTGGCGGCTGCAGTGCATTGTGTCTTCTGTGTTTTCCATACGACGTGGTGAATTTCCTTCTTTTGTGCTGTGTGGAGTCATTTGTTCTGTTTGATTCTCTTGGTGATTGAAAATATCGTAAAGATATATTTTTTTAATAAGAGCAAATTGAATTGTCCTTGTTCGATTTGGTTCAGTTGGCTTAATGCAGCCCACGGTGAGCGAGGGATGACTTCCTGAATGATGAACTGGACTCGAATTAGAAGAGTCGGTTCGGCTCCGAGTTGGCATTTACATTTACACTTAGCAGACGCTTTTATCCAAAGCGACTTACAATTGTTCAAACACCGACGGATGCAGCCATCAGGAGCAATTAGGGGTTAAGTGTCTTGCTCAAGGACACTACAGCATGCTAGCAGGAGGAGCCTGGGATCCAACCAGCAACCTTTAGATGACTAGACCACCAGCTCTACCGCCTGAGCCACCATCCCATCGAGTTGTGAATGGAATAATTTTGTTTAAGAGTCATTTCGTTGGGCATCAACCCTGTTTAAACCGGTCCAACTCAATGCCAACTACGTCAAATTAGGTTTTCTTTCACATTCATTTCGTCCTCTGTCATTATTTCACCCTTTTGCCGAAGCGACTCCGGACGGCCGAGTCATTCCAAGGGCGGTGTTCACTGCGAACGAAGCGCTTGCAAGTCGTGCGTCAGGAGGAGCTCCTGGCGTCCACGCCCGTCATCCGTCCTCCGCGTGGTCCTCCGCCCGCGCCCCCGCCCGGTCTCATGCTAAGCACCCTGCCGCTCCCAGCCGCGCTTTGATCGGCCTCCGTGCGACACTCTGATTTGGGCTGAGTCGTCCCTTCGAACGGGGTCTTTCCATCCCAACTGCTCCTCGTGTTCATTACTCAAACTCATTCATTCAGAAATGACTACAATGGCTTTAATCATTGAATGGTTTATATGCGATTTGATTCAATGAGGTAATGTTATATTATGAATAGATCAAATTTGATAATATATCAGATTATATAACCTGATGATCGGTTATACGACAGTCGAGATGAGAGAGTCCATGTCGTTCGATTGGAACATGGATTACATGTCATATTATATGATGTTGGGTTACGTTCCAGTAGGTGTGACATCACATTCAATTGTGTGAGATTGGAGCATGATTTTGCGATATTATTAGATAATTTGATTGGATCAGTTGAAATTTGAATGTGATAACGGAGTATTTACAGGAGATAACAGATTAAATGAGATTATGAGAGATTTGAATATAGATCATATTAAATGAGATTCGACTGCTCACGATTAAATTCTATGAGACGGTTGATGAGTGATAATAATTAATTACATTGGATCATGTACTACATGAGATGTTAAGAGTGGAAAATAGATCAGCTTACATGACACTGTAAACGTGGGGAAGTCACAGAGACGAGTGTGTCGAGGATGTGCACAGAAACTACGCCCAACAACAACAACAACAACAACAAGCACAACAACCACAAGGCGCATGTCATCACTGGATGAACTGACGGCAGATCCAAGGAGGCAGCGCTCTGTGGGCCAATCTGCCGGCTGCCACACTTTTCCATCATTTCACTCTTTCCCAAAACGACATTTCCTTCACATCGTCACAGCAACAAGATCATCCGCACGCTCCCGCCACTGACACAAAGATTCACAAGGTCCACATCCAAAAGCAGGGCTTTTCGAAGGTGTCATCCCTGTTACCGCTCAGCGGGCATGTTCTGTGTTCATGAACAGGGTCAAATGAAACCCCTCCGACAGCATAAGTGTATTTCTCTTATTGACAAGATACTACTTGTCAAGAAAATACTGACATCGGAACAATAGTCAGTGATGTGAAACATGTGGACGGGATAAAACTTGATTTTGGGCTGAACAATTTAAATTGTTCATATTCATATGTTATTATGACGTGACATTACGTTTACATTATGATTATTACAGTTACATTATGACAACAGAATGCAAACTCATCGGATATTTCATTATAAATACATTTATACAATAATTAATTCATAAATCAAAAATATTTAAAATACTTCAGTTAGAATTTTTTAACGTGTTGGATACCGTTGCCATGACAACAGAGCATCAAAATGTAACCTCAAGCATCAGATCTTCTTCCGGAGCCTGAGCCGCCGGCAGGGTCCAGAGCTGTAGCCGGCGGTGGGGACCGGAGCCGTAGCCGGAGGTGGGGGTCCGGAGCCTCAGCCGGATGCAGGGTCCAGAGCCGTAGCCAGCGGTGGGGTCCAGAGCCGTAGCCGGAGACGGGGTCCGGAGCCGTAGCCGGCGGCGGGGTCCGGAGCCTCAACCCGCCTCTGGCTGAGGCGGGGTCCACCACACGGTACCCCCGTTTTGACTCTGCCGTGGTTCCCTCCCCCCATCAGCAGGGGTCACCCGCTCCATGAAGGACAAGGTGACCAAGCCCACGGCCATGGCGCAGGGCCGCGTGGCCCACATGATCGAGTGGCAGAGCTGGGGCAAACCATCCGCCGGGCCGCAGGGGGGAGCGGGCCGGTCCAACCTGCAGCGGGAGAAGGAGAGGAGGAAGGAGAACGACGCCTACAGCGACCTGAGCGACGGAGAGAAGGAGGCGCGCTTCGCCGCAGGTGGGTGGGGAAGTAACCAGGGCAGTAACTCGTCACGAAGAGAAAGTTACTAGTAACCAGGAAAATCTAACTAATAACCAGGAGAATGTAACCAGTAACCAGGAGAAAGTAGCTAGTAACCAGGAAAATCGAACTAGTAACCAGGAGAAAGTAACTAGTAACCAGGAAAATCAAACTAGTAACCAGGAGAAAGTAACTAGTAACTGGGAAAAACTAACAAGTAACCAGGAAAATCGAACTAGTAACCAGGAGAACGTAACCAGTAACCAGGAGAAAGTAACCAGTAACCAGGAGAAAGTAGCTAGTAACCAGGAAAATCAAACTAGTAACAAGGAGAAAGTAACTAGTGACCAGGAGAAAGTAGCTAGTAACCAGGAAAATCAAACTAGTAACAAGGAGAAAGTAACTAGTGACCAGGAGAAAGTAGCTAGTAACCAGGAAAATCAAACAAGTAACAAGGAGAAAGTAACTGGGGGGGCTCTATGATGAAGCGTCCAGCTGCGGGCGTGGTGTGTCCCTCCCCAAGGAGCCGGCCATCTTTTATTCATCACAGTGCATGTCTGTCTCGACCACACCTGTCTGACACTGACCACACCTGTCATCCACTGACCACACCTGTCTTACACTGACCACACCTGTCCTCCACTGACCACACCTGTCCTCCACTCACCTCACCTGTCTTACACTGACCACACTTGTCCTTCACTGACCACACCTGTCTTACACTGACCACACCTGTCTTACACTGACAACACCTGTCCTACACTGACCACACCTGTCTTACAATGACCACACCTGTCCTACACTGACCACACTTGTCCTCCACTGACCACACCTGTCTTACACCGACCACACCTGTCTGACACTGACCACACTTGTCCTCCACTGACCACACCTGTCTTACACTGACAACACCTGTCCTACACTGACCACACCTGTCTTACAATGACCACACCTGTTCTCCACTGACCACACCTTCTTTGTGTTGAGTCTTGTGATGTCTTGTTGGTCGACTGTGCTCACTGAGCCTGTACTTGCTCAGGATCTGTCTCTGCTTCATGTCTCTGACACTTCAGACATATTGTGACGATGGACTTTTTCTTTTTAGCTCAGACATCAATGACGTTTGTTTGGTGTTTTGGTTCGTTCTTGGTTCCTTCAACTCTTTGCTTGACTGTGATGTGTGATGGTCAAGCAGTGCTGCTCTGACATGGAACCATGTTGGTGTTGTGATGCTCAGTCTCATGAGCAGCTGACTGAGGGGATTATTTTCTTCCCTTCTTGGCTTTGCAGTGCTTCAAACTGCAGTGTGTGTTGAGGAATTGATTAAAGATGCATCCAAAATGTGATTGTTCTTTTCTGAATGTTTGTTATGAAGGACATTCCATATACTTGTTCAGAATGTGTCATGCAGGGTCTCTATAGGAGACTGCTTGTCCATCTAGTGTTGTCGTGTTGACTGAGTGGACCCCACACTTCACTTCCATACAGGGATACTGGTACCATTGTACGATCAAATATTGACTACTTATAGTATATATTATAGTAAGAAGGTACTCGGTGTATCGTGCAGGAAGAGGAAGGAAGACAAGGACTCTTGGTAGTGGAATGAGGAAGTACAGGAGAGCATAGAGCAGAGGAGGTTGGTGAAGAAGAAATGGGAAAGTCAGAGAGATGAAGAAAGTAGACAGGAGTACAAGCTGATGCAGCGCAAGGCGAAGAGAGAAGTGGCAAAGGAAAAGGAAAAGGCGTACGACGAGTTGTATGAGAGGTTGGACGGTAAGGAAGGAGAAAAGGACTTGTACCGATTGGCAAGACAAAAGGATCAAGCTGGGAAGGATGTACAGCAGGTTAGGGTGATGGAGGATAATGATGGGAATGTGCTGACTAGTGAGGAGAGTGTGTTGAGAAGGTGGAAGGAGAACTTTGGGGAGTTGATGAAGGAAGAAAATGAGAGGGAGAGAAGAGTGGATGATGGGGGGATAGTGGAGCAAGAAGTGCAGCAAATGAACAAGGATGAGGTGAGAACAGCATTAAAGAAGATGAAGAGTGGAAAGGCAGTTGGCCCAGGTGACAAACCTGGGGAAGCATGGAAATGTTTAGGTGAGATGGCAGTGGTGTTCCTAACGAGACTGTTTAACACCATCCTGGAAAGGGAGAGGATGCCGGAGGAGTGGAGAAGAAGTGTACTGGTACCATCTTCAAGAATAAGGGAGACGTACAGAGCTGTAGTAACTACAGGGGAATAAAGTTGATCAGCCACAGCATGAAGCTCTGGGAAAGGGTAGTGGAGGTGAGGTTAAGAGGAGCGGTGGGGATCAGCGAGCAGCAGTATGGTTTCATGCCAGTAAAGAGTACTACAGATGACATGTTTGCTTTAAGATGCTGATGAAAAAGTACAGGGAAGGCTGGAGGGAGTTGCACTGCGTCTTTGTGGATTTATAGAAAGCGTATGATAGGGTGCCGAGAGAGGAAGTGTGGTATTGAATGAGGAAGTCGGGGGTGGCAGAGAAGTATGTAAGAGTGGTACAGGATATGTATGAGGGCAGTCAGACAGTAGTAAGGTGTGCAGTAGGTGTGACCAAGGCATCAAAGTGGAGGTGGGACTGCATCAAGGATCAGCTCTGAGCCCTTTCTTGTTGCAGTGGTGATGGACAGGTTAACAGATGAAATCAGGCAGGAGTCTCTGTGGACTATGATGTTCACGGATGACATTGTGATCCGTAGCGAGAGTAGGGAGCAGGTGGAGGAGAGGCTGGAGAAGTGGAGGCAGCATTAGAGAGAAGAGCAATGAAAGTCAGCAGGAGTAAGACACAATACATGTGCCTGAATGGGAGGGAGGGCGGAGAAAAGCTGAGAATGCAAGGAGTTGAGGTGGAGAAGGCGGATGAGTTAGAGTACTTGGGGTTGACCATGTTGAGGTTTTCATTGGGAGGGACAAGGATGGACAGGATTAAGAATGAGGACATTAGAGGGACAGCTCAGGTTGGACAGTTTGGTGGAAAAGTGAGAGAGGCCAGATTGAGATGGTTTGGACACGTGTGGAGGAGACATGAGAGTTACATCGGGAGGAGGCTGAGGGTGGAGCTGCCAGGCAAGAGGAAAAGAGGAAGCCAAAGAGAAGCTTGATGGAGGTGCTGAGGGAGGACATGCAGGCGGGTGGTGTCAGGGAGGAAGATGCAGAACACAAGGTGTTGGAGGCAGATGATCCCCTGTGGCCACCACTAACGGGAGCAGCACAAAGAAGAAGTATATATATAAGGGGTTATGGTACCATTATACTATCAAATATTTACTACTTATAGTAAATATTATAGGGACATTAGTACCATTATACTATCAAATATTTACTACTTATTGTATATATTATAGGGATATTGGTACCATTATCCTATCAATATTTTGGTCCAGATTCTGATTGTTTTGTCTATTTGGTGAAACTTTCTTCTAAATTTCTAGGCTCTACAGGCCTTCCGCCAGACTTAATCGGGTGGACCGGGTCCTTCGCGATGGGTGTAAAACCTCTGGACATAGGGCGGGTGGTGGCCATAGCCCCCCCCACCCCGAGATTCATGCAATGTTTGGTTATACTCATACATTTTGCCAGCTGAAAGTGCATAGCGCACAGCCACTGCTGAACCCACGGACACGAATGAAGCATATGGCATTGGGTATTGCATTGTATTTGGGGCAGTCCAGACATTTTGTGGTCTAAGTTTGATCCACATCAATCTATTTGGAGCAGGAAAAAGAGTCAGCCAAACGAAGGGACCTAGATTGGCGGAGTGGGGCGCTCTGTGACATCATCATCCAATTTGCGATGCAGTATATGTGCAGGGTCTGGCTCTGGGGCGGCTTTTGCATGTGAGTGGAGGTGAGGTGCGCGGTGCACTGCGGTCTAGACCCGTTGGTGTGTATCGGGGGCTCCGTGCGGGATCTGCGCCGGGTCGAGACGAGAGACCGCAGGAGCCGATGCTGCGTTCCATGGAAACTCGGAAAACCGTTATTTGTGACTAACGCAACTAACCTGTGGCACGGTGGCGCAGTGCATTGCACTGCTGCCTCACAGCAAGAAGGTCCTGGGTTTGATTCCCGCCTGGGGCGCTGTTGGCACCGTGCTCCGGCGGGTTATCTTCCAAAAAAACAGGAGCCTTTCTGTGTGGAGTTTGCATGTTCTCCCCGTGTTCACATGGGGTTTCCTCCACCTCACGTCAGTAAGGACCCCCACCAAAAACATGCACCATCATGGTCTGACCAGCGATGGACACTTATCACCTGGTCCCCGGGTGCGTCCACGTACGCTGCCCACTGCTCCTGGCTGTGCCCCCGGAGGAAGGACAAGCCAGGATGGGTTAAAAGCAGAGGATCCATTTCACCAGCACCATCAAGCATGTGCATGTGTGTGTGTGCAAGCATGTGTTGTGGAGTGTCGTGTGACAAATAAAGACTGTTTCTTCTTCTTTCTTGAACCTGGAGCCTGTGCATTGCTGCCTGCAGCTGTATTTATTATTGTTATAATTATTAATAATAATGTCATATGTATTTTAATTACTAGCATTATAATTGTTTTATAATTATTATTATTTTCATTATTATAATTTTCATGAACATTATGATTATTGTCATACATATTATTATTACTAATATGATATTTCTTTTTTTAAAATAATAATAACTATTATGGTTATCATTATGATGATGGTCCACCAGGCATCATGCAGCAGTTTGCCATCTCGGAGGCGACCCTGTTCGGGTGGAACTCCGTGGACGGAGAGAGCCTGGGAGCCGGCTCCGACCAAGGCAGCGCGACGCAGCTGAGTGAGGTCAACCAGGAGAGCATTACCAGCAGAGGTACCCAGCGTTTAAAATGACGCATGGTTCAGAGGGCCGGACCCCGCCGCCCACAGTGGGAAACAACACACGGAGCCGCACATGCAGAACGCACGTTCATTGAACGACTGTTTCTTATAAAGTGCCAAGTCAAAAAAAGTATCACATATGGGATTGTTTAATCGAAGCAATCTGATGTATCTGACGGACCTTCAAATGAAACGTCTCCCGTTATTTAAACAATCAACCAAAAAACAACTTTCTAAAAGACTCAATGACTTAATCGGGGGGGGTCATTACAATTTATGATAAAGGGATTCAACGTCGCATTAAGGTGTCGTTAGCGACCTTTTAACATTCATATCATTTAGTGCAGTGAAAAAAATATATATGGAAAA
Source organism: Zeus faber (assembly GCF_960531495.2). NCBI lineage: Eukaryota > Metazoa > Chordata > Actinopteri > Zeiformes > Zeidae > Zeus > Zeus faber. Next base: position 2,637,173 of record NC_137193.1, on the reverse strand, counting down.
TTACAGTAATTTCCGCAGGTAAATAGTACGTAGCACGCCATTTTGGAGGAAGAACAGGTTATGATAGACTAGCGCTCCCTCTAGTGGCTAAGAATTACACATTACCACGATTTTGTCTGTCATTTATGAATTATAATTTATGACTCCTTGGGGGTTAATACCTTTGGATGCAGGGCAGGTTACATAGACTGCTGCTCCCCCCAGGGGCCGACTGGACAATAGCACCAACATGCACCACCTCCCTGCGTTTTTATCTCTTGTTTGTCGCTGGAGTTTATCTCATCCCGGTGTCGAAACCTTAGCAACACCATATGGGACGTGCATTCCACACACACACACACACACACACTCTCTCTCTGAGGGCCAATTTAAAATCTATTTGTTTGCCCCATTAGCACTAAATGGAGGCTCCCCCGGCCCTGCTAGGTGTTGGCTTTTCGATGCTAATGCTGTTCCACTGCACCGTGGCAGAGGTTGTTCTGCTGCTCTGGGACCAGGTTCAGTTGAAATTAGGTGTAAATGACTCGTGTCAACATTTTTACAAAGGGGTTCAGTCCAGTCAGATCCGTATGCAGCGAAATCCTCACATCCTTCGCCCAAATTTCACAATTTCCTTGTTTGTCTCTGTGTGTAAACTGCCTCTTGTGTTACGACTTTTGAGCAAGATTGTGGCTGTTGATTTAATCTGGTCAAGTGTGATCTAACCTGGTCTGATGTAATCTGATGGAATCTAATCTGGTCCTCCTTGCCCTCCCCCATAAGAGACCCCTCAGCAGGGCCGCGGTCGCTCATCTCTACATCTCATTTAATCTTATCCAATCTCATTCAAATTGATCAAATGTAAACACATTAGGTCTGTTTAATCTTATCAAATCCAATCCTCCTCCACCTTCCTCCGCCCCTGCAGACCAGGTCCTCCACCACTCCTCGGCGGACATGTGGCCCCACACCTATGTCTCCCAGGGCCTGTACTGCCTGTCCTCCTCAGACGCCTGGGAACCCATCACCAGCCAGCCGTCCGGCATGGCATCCCCCGCTGCTGGCTCCTACATCATGGGTGAGGGTGTAGCATGGGCGGAGCATGGGTGTAGCGTCCTTTCCTTCCATCTTCCTCAAATGTTTCTGTTTTGAAGTTCAGCTTCCCACTGTCACATCAAATGCTCAATGTGAATTTAAAGGTGTCCCACAGAGGTCTATACTGGGTCCATAACCATTTACAGTGGGGCAAAAAAGTATTTAGTCAGCCACCAATTGTGCAAGTTCTCCCACTTAAAAAGATGAGAGAGAGAGAGTTATTTTCATCATAGGTTCACCTCAACTATGAGAGACAAAATGAGAAAAAAACAAAACAGAAAATCACATTGTCTGATTTTTAAAGAATTTATTTGCAAATTATGGTGGAAAATAAGTATTTGGTCAACAACAAAAGTTCATCTCAATACTTTGTTATATACCCTTTGTTTGCAATGACAGAGGTCAAACGTTTTCTGTAAGTCTTCACAAGGTTTTCACACACTGTTGCTGGTATTTTGGCCCATTCCTCCATGCAGATCTCCTCTAGAGCAGTGATGTTTTGGGGCTGTCGCTGGGCAACACGGACTTTCAACTCCCTCCAAAGATTTTCTATGAGGTTGAGATCTGGAGACTGGCTAGGTCACTCCTTCGTTGCCTGGGCGGTGTGTTTGGGATCATTTTCATGCTGAAAGACCCAGCCACGTTTCATCTTCAATGTCCTTGCTGATGGAAGTAGGTTTTCACTCAAAATCTCACGATACATGGCCCCATTCATTCTTTCCTTTACACGGATCAGTCGTCCTGGTCCCTTTGCAGAAAAACAGCCCCAAAGCATGATGTTTCCACCCCCATGCTTCACAGTAGGTATGGTGTTCTTTGGATGCAACTCAGCTTTCTTTCTCCTCCAAACACGATAAGTTGAGTTTTTACCAAAAAGTTCTATTTTGGTTTCAACTGACCATATGACATTCTCCCAATCCTCTTCTGGATCATCCAAATGCTCTCTAGCCAACTTCAGACGGGCCTGGACATGTACTGGCTTAAGCAGTGGGACACGTCTGGCACTGCAGGATTTGAGTCCCTGGTGGCGTAGTGTGTTACTGATGGTAGCCTTTGGTACTTTGGTCCCAGCTCTCTGCAGGTCATTCACTAGGTCCCCCCGTGTGGTTCTGGGATGTTTTCTCACCGTTCTTGTGATTATTTTGACCCCACGGGGTGAGATCTTGCGTGGAGCCCCAGATCGAGGGAGATTATCAGTGGTCTTGTATGTCTTCCATTTTCTAATAATTGCTCCCACAGTTGATTTCTTCACAACAAGCTGCTTACCTATTGCAGATTCAGTCTTCCCAGCCTGGTGCAGGTCTACAATTTTGTTTCTGGTGTCCTTTGACAGCTCTTTGGTCTTGGCCATAGTGGAGTTTGGAGTGTGACTGTTTGAGGTTGTGGACAGGTGTCTTTTATACTGATAACGAGTTCAAACAGGTGTCATTAATACAGGTAACGAGGGGAGGACAGAGGAGCCTCTTAAAGAAAAACTTACAGGTCTGTGAAAGCCAGAAATCTTGCTTGTTTGTAGGTGACCAAATACTTATTTTACTGAGGAATTTACCAATTAATTCATTAAAAATCCTGCAATGTGATTTCCTGGATTTTTTCCCCCCATTCTGTCTCTCATAGTCGAAGTGAACCTATGATAAAAATTACAGGCCTCTCTCATCTTTTTAAGTGGGAGAACTTGCACAATTGGTGGCTGACTAAATACATTTTTGCCCCACTGTACTTACATTTTATATGGATTCCCCTCCCAAGCACACTCAACACATTAATATGCCCAAAATTGTTGGGAAAAATGTGAATTTCCCAACGAGAGAGAACAACACCCTGGACATCTCAGAAGCATTTAAAGCAACCCCATCTTCACATCTAGGACAACCAGACCATATTTCCTTAACTCTGACCCCAGCTTACAGACCAGGGATCTGCAGAACTAAACCAGCTTTCAGGACACGTGTGGTCTCAGGAAGCCACCGCCATGCTGTAAGACCGCTTTGAAAACCCAGACTGGAATTTGTTTGCAGAAGGAACAGACCTTGAGGAATATGCTGGATCAGTCCTAGAATTCATCAACTTCTGCACAGGAAATGTGTTAACACAGAAGACAATAAAAGTGTTTCCCTAACCAAAAACTGTGGCTAAATGGCACCGCAGGGACATTACACAAGGAACGGGATGCAGCTTTCGGGTCAGGTGACAAACAAGCCTCCAGCGAAGCACGGGGGAAACTCACGAGAGGCATCGGGAATGCAAAGCACAAGTACAAACAGCGCAGGGAGGATCCATTCGACAACAACCCCCGCAGCATGTGGGACGGCATCAAGGCACCGACTTACTACAAAAGCATCAATCTGCTGCCCGGTGATGATGCCAAACTGCCCGATGTCCTGAACCAGCTTTTTGCTCGCTTCGACACTCAGAGATGGGGGTCTGCTCCACTCACCAACCCACCTGCTGGAGATTCAAGATTCAAGATTCAAGATTTTTATTTGTCACATACATATACATACTTCCATACATATATGCAGTGAAATGTAATGCAACGCACCCGGTGATAGCACACAATATGTCCTAGGAAAAAGTACAAAAATAAAATAAAATAAAAAGTAGAAAATTCCTTTCTAATAGACCGACTAACTGACTCCTAAAACATAATACAGTAAGTGGAATACTTATAGAATAAGATAAAAAATATATAGAATAAAATACAATAAAAATAAATTGAAATAAAATGGAATAGGTTGAAGGAATATGGCTATGTATATACGGATATGTGCATTTAAAGTGGCATGTGAATTAAAGTGGCATGTGAATGTGAATAGTGTGAGGTAGTGTTTGGGATAATACAGCACAGTATACAACAGTACGGCGCAGCAATACGGCATAACAAACAACCCTGAACAGTGATACAGTATGCGGTACAGTATGCTACATACAGTACAGTAGGTAGTGGAGCCTAGTGCATGGCTCAGTTAGGACCCCTGGTGAGGTCAACGTTGACAGTTCTGATGGCTTGAGGGAAGAAACTCCGTCTCAGTCTCTCTGTTCTCGCTGCGTGACTGCGGAGGCGCTTGCCTGACCGCAGCAGCTGAAACAGTCCGTTGTTGGGGTGATGAGGATCCTTCATGATCCTACGGGCTCTGCTACTACACCTCCTGGTGTATAACTCCTGCAAGGGGGGGTGGGTAGTTCCAGTGGTACGTTCAGCTGAACGCACCACTCTCTGCAGGGCCCGCCTGTCCTGGGCAGTACAGTTCCCAAACCAGGCAGTGATGTTGCCTGTCAGGATGCTCTCCACTGCTCCAGAGTAGAAGGACTTGAGGATCCTCACCGAGACCCGGAATTTCCTCAGCTGCCTGAGGTGGTAGAGACGCTGCCTCGCCTTTCTCACCAGAGTGTCTGTATGAACAGTCCATGTTAAGTCCTCTGTGGTGTGGACTCCCAGATATCTGAAGCTGCTCACCCTATCGACAGAAGTCCCATTAATCCACAAGGGCGCGTGCGTCCTCGATTGTGATCCACGCCTAAAGTCCACAATCAGCTTCTTGGTTTTGCTGACGTTCAGGTGGAGGCTGTTGTCCTGGCACCAGAGTGACAGGTCAGCCACCTCCTCGCGGTAGGCCTTCTCATCGCAGTCGGTGATCAGGCCCACGACCACGGTGTCGTCAGCAAACTTGATGATGGTGTTGGAGCTGGACCTGGCCACACAGTCATGTGTGTACAGGGAGTACAGTAGGGGGCTGAGGACGCAGCCCTGGGGGGATCCTGTATTCAGGGTGAGGGAGCTTGACATGTACTTCCCCACCCTGACCACCTGGGGGCGGCCTGTGAGGAAGTCCAGGATCCAGGTGCACAGCGGAGCATTCAATCCTAGCTCCAACAACTTGACAGCCAATCTGGTGGGAACTATGGTGTTGAAAGCTGAACTATAATCAATGAACAGCATTCTCACATAGGCCCCCTTCTGGCCATCCAGGTGCGTGAGCGTGGTGTGCAGTACCTGGGAGACCGCGTCATCCGTGGATCTGTTCTGCCGGTACGCGAACTGCAACGGGTCCAAGGTGCGGGGGAGGGAGGCGCAGATGTCGACACTGGTTCTACAACATCACCAGGTGAAGACCCCCCCTGAAGGAAGTCAATGCAAGCAGGGCGGCAGGCCCAGGCCCGGCCGGGTACTGAAAACATGTACCGATCAGCTTACAGATGTGTTTACTAAAATATTGAACCTCTCATGACAACAAGCTGCTGTTCCAACATGCTTTAAATCCTGCACCATCATTCCAGTACACAAGAAATCATCTGTGAAGTGTCTGAATGGCTATCGCCCAGTGGCGCTAACACCCATAGCCAAAAAGTGCTTCAAGAAACACCTGGTTTCACACATCAGAACCGTCATCCCGCCTGATCTGGATAAGCAGCAGGTTGCCTACTGGGCAAAGCGCTGCACAGAGGACACCGTCACAACCGCTCTGACACACTTCGTTCTGACAGGAACCAGACAGTTATGTGAGGATGCTATTCATGGACTTTAGCTCCGCATTTTACACCGTCATCCCCCACAAACTGGTCAGCAAACTGGACAACGTGGTCCTCGCTCTTCGCCGTGCTCGTGGGTCACGGACTTCCTCACAGACTGACCACAGCAAGTCACAATTGTTAACCACACCACAACAGTTGGGCTGTGTGGTGGGTGGGGTGGCTTGAGCAGCCACACCTGATGCTGGTTGGTTGGGCTAACGAGCATCAGGTTTAAAAACCCCGCCCACACACTCAGTCAGGGTGGAGCCCTGTGTCATGACATGTTCCATCTGCTCCTGGCTGGTTCCACCTAGCCTCATCTCTACAATGGGGCCAAGAAAGGAGCGTCCACGTCGCAGCCCTGGGAGTATTGACGAGATCGACGAGATCGACAAGATCGACTAGATCTACAAGATACTGCTAATCCTATCACCACTACAAGCAACAGTTACAAGCTACAATATACGCTGAAGGCTGCAAGCTACAAGCCACAAAGCTACAGAACACAACTGAAAACATCATGCCTGGAGATAGACACAAAGGTCGATGTTGGAAACGAGGAACCTCCTCAAGACCAGCATTGACAGTCATATCTGTGAACATTGAAGGGTTCTCCTCTGCAAAACAAACCATCTTAGCCGACCTTTGCAGCAAGCAACACTGTGATGTTCTCTGCTTGCAAGAGACTCACAGAGGGAGTGAAAATAACCGCCCCACCATACCAGGAATGGTCCTGACCACTGAGCGACCTCACCGGCAATACGGCAGTGCTATATTTGTATAAACAGGGTTAGCTATAGAAGATACAGATATGTCAGACGACCATGACATCGAAGGCCTATCTGTTGAGCTAAGCAGTGCTGTAGTAACATCTGTCTATAAACCACCACCTGTAGACTTTATATTTTCCCAGCCAATCCCCAAAGTACACAGCAAACCACAGATCATCATTGGGGACTTCAACAGCCACAGCACCCAGTGGGGCTACCCTGAAATGAACAAAGATGGAGAAGCAGTAGAGGACTGGATGGATACTAACCAACTAAGTCTTATCCATGACCCCGAGCTACCACACTCGTTTATCAGTGCTCGCTGGAAACGTGGCTACAATCCAGACCTCATCATGGTCACAAGTGACATCGCTGGACTGTGTAAAAAGATTGTGCTGGACCCTATTCCATCAAGCCAACACCCTCCCATTGGGATCCAAATTAATGCTGCTGTAGTCCCAACCATTGTGCCCTTTAAAAGGCATTTCAACTACAAGAAAGCAGACTGGAAAGGCTTCACCAACGAGCTGGAAGAGAAAATCAAAAATATAATACCAGTTAGCAAGAACTACGACCAATTTGCTAACCTGGTGTTGAAAACTGCTCGGAAACACATCCCACGAGGCTGTAGAGTTGAATATATACCTGGGCTTTCAAAGGACCGTGCAGGACTCTATGACAACTATGTCAGCATGTTTGAAGCAGATCCCTTCTCAGATGAAACATCTGCCCAAGCTGAGAAGGTGATGGAAAACATTGCCCAAGAGCGAAGCAAGACCTGGAATGCTCTTATTGAGTCCACAGACATGTCCAAAAACAGCAAGAAAGCATGGACACTTATTCACAAGCTAGGGGGTGATCCTAAAGCAGCTCCTCAGCACCCAAAAGTCACTGCTAACCAAGTTGCCAACCAATTGCTCTTGAATGGAAAGAGTGGAAAGAGAGGGAAAAAGACCAAGCTGAACCGCAAGAAATAAATCGAGGACCCTGCTTTTACAAGACAGCTTACTATGGAAGAGCTGGAAGGGGGAATCTCTACCCTCAAACCAGGAAAGGCAATCGGATTGGATAACATCGCAACCGAACAGATCAGGCACTTTGGTCACAAGGCAAAGACATGGCTTCTACAACACACAAACTCCCTAACATCTGGAAGAAAACCCACATTATAGCACTGCTGAAACCTGGGAAAGATCCATCCGCTCCCAAGAACTTCAGACCAATTGCACTTTTGAGTCATACCTACAAGCTTTTCGAACGTCTGATCCTCAGCAGAATTGATCTTTGTTGACAAACACCTCATCCCTGAACCAGCAGGTTTCCGCCCTGGCAGGTCGACAACTAGCCAAGTACTCAACCTCACTCAGTACATTGAAGATGGCTATGAGGAAGGGATGGTAACTGGTGTGGTGTTTGTCGACCTCTCAGCTGCTTATGACACAGTCAACCACAGACGTCTCCTCAGCAAGATCCTGGAGACCACAAGGGACATCCGTCTGACAGACCTGATCGAAAGCTTGCTTGAAAACAGGATCTTTTTTGTTGAGCTTGGAGGAAAGAAAAGCAGGTGGCGAAGACTCAAGAATGGCCTTCCACAGGGAAGTGTGCTTGCACCACTTCTCTTTAACATCTACACCAACGACCAACCAAAAAGTGCAGACACTCGCCGCTTCATCTATGCAGACGACCTTGGCATAGGTACACAAGCCACTGACTTCAAAGTTGTGGAAGACAGACTCTCCAATGCTCTGGCAGAGCTAACACCTTACTATGAAGAGAACCACCTACGTGCAAATCCATCTAAGACACAGGTGTGTGCCTTCCACCTGAGAAATCGTGAAGCCAAGCGCCAACTGAAGGTCAACTGGTCAGGAACCTCCCTCGAACACTGTGAGCACCCGGTCTACCTAGAGGTAACCCTGGACAGATGCCTCTCTTTTAAGACCCACATTGAGAAGACCAAGTGTAAAGTGAGTGTGAGGAACAACATCATCCGCAAGCTCACTGGAACAACCTGGGGTGCTAACTCACAGACTCTGAAAGCAACCGCACTGGCTCTCTGCTACTCAGCTGCCGAGTATGCCTGCCCAGTATGGGAGCGAGCTGCCCATGCCAAGAAGTTGGACCCCGCCCTCAATGCTAGCTGCCGCCTTATCACTGGCTGCCTGAAACCAACACCTACAGACCGGCAATACATCCTGGCAGCCATAGCCCCACCAGAGATACGACAAAATGCAGCAAGCAAGAAAGAGCGGCAACAACAGTCCAGTGATCAAAGACATCCTCTCTTTGGCCATGTGCCAGCCAAAAGCCGCCTTAAATCCAGGAAAAGTTTCCTGAAGAGCGTCCCACCTCTCAGAACACCGAGCACAAGCAGTGAAAGAGTCACTCGGTGGGAAGAAAGACTTGACAATCTCCCACCAGAAACAACAATGGAGCTAAAGGCGAGCGAGGCACTGCCCCCTGGAGCAGACACCAACTACGCAGTGTGGAAATGACTTAACAGGCTAAGATCTGGTGTTGGACGTGCAAAAGCCACTCTTGCCAAATGGGGACACCTGAATGACGGGGACGCTGTGTGTGACTGTGGCACTGGACCACAGACCATGGAGCAGCCCCTGATATGTCCACTGCTGGAACAGCCCTGCACAGCGTCGGACTTAGCAGAGTTTGATGAGAAGGGACAGCAATGTGTTCAGCTGTGGCTGAACCACATCTAGCCAAGCCTTGTAACTGACTGTTTTGTGGGCACGACAAGAAGAAGAATCTCTACAATAAACTGGTCTTCACAACCCCCCCGTCGCCTGAGACTGAAAACGCCACTTGGGTGGCGTGTGATGGCGAAACTGCCACAGTGGTGTCCAATGTGGGGCTCCGGTACGGGGAAGGGACACAGAAGGGCCGCCCGAAGACACCATGGAGCCACCAGTGGTTCAACGGGCGGCCCCAGCACCAACCCTCTCTCGACTGGCAGCAGCAGCACCTGGGGGGTCCGGTGGAGGACCGGGGGAGAAGCAGCCCAGCAACCACCATAGGTAACAACTGGCAGCTAGCTCCTCCGCCCTGCAGCCATCGTAGGGACCATCCAGCAGCCCAGCAGCCAGGCCACCCCTCCAAGCAGCCCCCGCAGCAGCCAAGTCCGGCCACGCTGTTACCAGCAGCGCAGCAGCCAGAGGCCCCACGCTCCAGGAGAGAGGAGGCAGCAGTCTGTCAGCGCCATGGTGGAAGGAGGCCGGTCGACCATGCTGCTCCAGGGAACTCCGGTCCTCTGGGAGGGTACCTGTTAAATTTTTTTGTACATTTGTTTGTATAAGGGAGGGGAAAGCTGTTTCAGAGTCCGGTGTTTTATTTATTTAAGGTATAGGAACCCTGGGTCAGAGTCTGTTTGAAGCATTTATTTTCACTTTTGTTCTCTGCTTGGTGGGGGGGTAGGCTTCAGCCAGGAATTTTTCCTGGCCTCAGTTTGGTGTTGGAGGTATTTCGTGGATGGGATGGCTTGAGCAGCCACACCTGACGCTGGTTGGTTGGGCTAATGAGCAGCAGGTAAAACCCCCGTCCACACACTCACTCAGGAGGAGCCCTGTCACAACATGTTCCATCTGCTCCGGGCTTGTTCCACCTAGACCCCTCTCTACCATAAACTGGTGTGAACAACCCATCGTCGTCTGTGTCTCTGTGCTGGAGGGCCCTGAAAACTCCACTTGGGTGGCGTGCGGGGGTGAAACTGCCACAGGCTGATTACAGATGATGAGGAGACAGCCTCCAGGCTCGAGGTGGAACATCTGGCTCAGTGATGTAAGGACAACAACCTGGTTCTCAACACCTCTAACACCTCTGGGTGTTGACTTCAGGAGAACCAAGGCCAGAGTCCACTTCCCTCTCCACATACACGGAGAAGCGCTTGAAAACGTGGAAAATCGAACGTTCTTTGGAGTCAGTGTGCCAAAATGTGACAGCGGCTGCTGCTGAATTTCTACAGCCGCCAAGCCAAAGGACCTGCATCGTGTGGTGAAGGCGGTGCAACGCATTTTCAGGCTGGAGCTCCCAAACCTAGACACCACCCATGCCAGTCGACTGAGGAAAAAGGCAAGCAGCACGATCAAGGACTACACACCCCGGCCACGCACTGTTTGAACCGCTGCTGCCCGGAAAACGCCTCCATCACACACCAGAGACTGCTACCGCAGACACAATATATGAACACAAAGATTTTGCATCTATTTATTATTATTTATAACCTTCAACCTCTGTACTTTTTACTTTTTGAAGTTGTACTTGCACAAGCATCACTTTAAACTTCACGCTGCTATGACTGATCTTTATTCATTCATTTATTTATTTATTTAGTTGTGTTATTTTAACCAGAGAAACAAATATAAATCAGATGTATGTACTGAAGCACTCCTACTGCTTCTGCTCTGACTCCAGCCCCCGCTCTGAATGCTGATCAAACTGAACTGGCCAACAGCAACAGAAAGTGAACAAATATCTGTAGTTTTATATCAGTTTTTAGTTTTAGTCATGAAATAATAATAGTTTTGCTACGTGGCCCCTGTGTTTCTTTCATGGACCCCAGGGGGCCACAGAGCCCCTGCCCCGCTGTGATCCCCTGGTTGTTGTGTTGTTGTTCCAGGGGGGAGCAGTGTCCCCGGGGGGACGCCCGGCGACGGCTACGAAGGAACCGTGGGAAGTTTCCTGCAGCAGCACCAGGCACAGCTCGCCTTGCAGCAGCACAGCCAGCTGCAGCAGCTGCAACATCTGCAGCAGTACCAGCAGCAGCAGCTCCTGCAGTACCAGCAGCAGCAGGTAGGGGTACTGCTATGTACAAATACTGAGAAACCACTCCTGCAGTACCAGCAGCAGCAGCAGGTAGGGGTACTGCTATGTACAAATACTATGAAACAGCCCCTGCAGTACCAGCAGCAGCAGGTAGGAGTACTGCTATGTACAAATACTATGGAACCGCTCCTGCAGTACCAGCAGCAGCAGGTAGGGGTACTGCTATGTTCAAATACTATGAAACAGCTCCTGCAGTACCAGCAGCAGCAGGTAGGGGCACTGCTATGTACAAATACTATGAAACCGCTCCTGCAGTACCAGCAGCAGCAGGTAGGGGGACTGCTATGTACAAATACTATGAAACAGCTCCTGAAGTACCAGCAGGTAGGGGTACTGCTATGTACAAATACTATGAAACAGCTCCTGCAGTACCAGCAGCAGCAGGTAGGGGTACTGTTATATTATATACAAATTAAACTATATTATATATACTATATATACCAGCCACGCCCCCTTACCGTCAAATAACATGGGTCCTCGCTTATCGATCAATTAGTTTAACGACCTGGTCCTAGGAACGGAACCTGGGCGTTTCGTGAGTACCTGTGTATGTGTATATATATATATATATATACATATATATACAGTATACATACATATATACTGTATATCTACATGAAAATGCTGTTTGTTCCCAACTCATTCCCGTTGACCATGTATGATGTCACTAAAAAGTTGCGTGTCATACTCAGACGCTGTTAGAAGGAGTCGACTTAGATCTTGAAACAGTGAAGAGTTTTCACTGTGTTTCTGGTCAGAAGCTTCTTCTTTATCCATCACCTCCACGGGGTTCAGCTTTTTCTGCAGCAGCTCCCAGTGGCAGGAGGTGGCGCTGCAGCTTGAAGAGCTTCCTCCTCGTCCTCCCCAACTTCACCAGGTGCTGAAGCTCTTCTTCTTCTCTGGCGAACAGCGCGCGGGCGTGTCCCCCGCGCCTCCGGGGACCAACGGCTGAACGCCCCGGAATCCTGTCGCTCTCTCCCTGATAAGACGATAAGAAGCCTCCACCCGTCCACACCAGGCAGTTGGAGCGGCTCCCCGCGCCGAGCGGGGGAGGTGGAGGGACGTGGAGGGACGCTCCGCTTTCCTCGACAACGACAACCACAACAACTGAAGCAGACGAACCCAAAACCACTGATGAAATGTGTGAAATATCATTTTCCTCTCGCCAGGTTTTGAACCAGCCTCGCTCACCGGAGGGGCGTGGCACTACCCTGTGTGTCAACAGGGCGCTTTCCTTTGGTAAATGGACTGTCACTGATAGAGGATCTCTTTATGAAACGGTTGCGAATATTCCTCTCGGGCGCAGGAGGAATAGCGTTCCGCTCTTGGGCCGCTCACCGGCCTCTGCGCCGATCTCCTCTGTAAGAGACAAAACATTAAGAAAATTTGGTCGGTGGCGGGAAAAGGGGAACCGTGCTGTCGTCCGCAGCCGGTGCTTGACTACGGCCCCTGGTCCGCCGCATACCCCCACCGAGAAAAGCGAGAGAAGGTCAGCCATGACCATCTGCGCCGCCGGACTGTGGACCACCCGGAAAGTTAAAGGGCTGTAGAGCCAGGTACCACCGGGTGATCCGGGCATTTGTGTCCTTCGTGCAGTGGAGCCATTGCGGTGGGGCGTGGTCCGAACAGAGGGGGAAAGCTTGTCCCAGGAGGTGGTAGTCGAGGGAACCGACTGCCCATTTGATGACTAAACATTCCTTCTCCACTGTGCTGTACCTCCACTCCCGCTCTGAGAGCTTGCGGCTGAGGTACAGCACCAGACGCTCGGTCCCCTCTACCTCCTGGGACAGGACTGGGCCCAGCCCTCTTCACGACGCGTCGGTCTGCAGACAGAAAGGGAGAGAGAAGTTAGGGTCACTTAACAGGGCCACGGTATGATCGGCCACTTTTTGAACCTCCGGCCCCAACTCACCCCGCTCAGTGACCGGCGTAACCAGAGCCACAGATGCCTCCTGCCTCCGTTCTTTTAGGAGGTTTAGGTGTTGAATCTGTGTCGCCCCCTGCCTGTCCGACCGTTTGACCTCAAAATCCACCTCCCTAACCTGTCGTGTGGCCACAAAAGCCCATTGCCACTTCGCGAGCAGCTTAGAGCTGGACGTAGGGAGCAACACTAACACCTTGTCTCCCGGTGCAAGTTGTCTGAGTCGAGCCCCCCGGTCATATAAGAGGCGCTGACGTTCCTGAGCCCAGAGCAAATTCACCCGTAAAAACGATCGAATCAGCGGGTGTAACTTTTTCTCTAAGATACTGTATTTCATTCTTACTGGTGCTAGGACCTTCCTCCCAGTTTTCTTTAATTAGGTCTAGCAGCCCCTGGGGTCTCCTGCCAAAGAGGAGTTCAAAGGGAAAAAATTTGCCAACAACAGGGGGTCCAACTGCTTATCCCAAATACGGCTATCGTCGGGAACAAACTTTCGAATCATGTTTTGCAGCATTTTATCAAAGCGCTCCACCAGACCGTCAGTCTGGGGACGGTAAACACTGGTCCGAACTGAGTGGACGCCCAGTAACTCGTAAAGTTCCCGAAGTGTACGTGACATTAAGGTAGTGCCCTGGTCGGTCAGGATTTCCTTCAGAATCCCGACTCGGGAGATGACCTGAAACAGCGCCTGCACCACACCTTTGGCCGTAGTACTGCGCAGGGGCACTGCTTCTGGGTACCGCGGTGGTTGCATAATCCACCCAGACTAACGATACCCGCGGGCACTGCGGTCTAACGGCCCGATGAGGTCCGTACCAAGTCTTTTGAACGGTGCCTCGACCAGGGGGAGGGGCCTCAACGGTGCTCTTGGCGTGGCCGGAGGGTTGACTACACGGGAAACCACGCCCCTTTGTCCGCCACAGGCAGCATCTGTGCAATTGCACACACAGCTGCTCATGGAGAGCGGTCAGGGGGGGTTCAGCATCTTGCTCAATGACACTTCAGTGTCGGGGGGGATCGAACCAGGAACCCTCTGATGGCTGGACGACCGGCTCCACCTCCGGCGCCACCGGCGCCCAGCCGCTGTGCACCCACCTCTGGGCTTCCTGTATGTTTGGACCAATCCTGCTTCTGGGGGCGGGGCTCCGGGGGTGGGGCTCTGCATTCATGGAGGGAGTCCTGGAAAAGGCTCCTTTTAACCTGCAGTTCCTCTCACGTCCACTAGATGCTGCTCCAGGAAACCTGCCGAGCTCCAGGTTTCAAATCGACCAAGTTGATATTGTTACGATTTTTCCCCTCTCCACCCCCTCTCCACCCCTCCTTCCCCTCCCGTCCTCGTCGCCTTGCCTCTCCTCCTCCCCCCTCCCTCCCTCCCTCCTCCCCCAGTCCATGGACCCCCGGCTCCACAGTGCCTCCCCCTCTCTTCAGGTGACTCCAAACAGCACCATCCACAGCCTGGGGCCCCCCACCCACCCCCGTTTGGCCGACCTGTGGGGGGAGGCGCACCAGGTAAACACCACCCTCCCTTCTCTCCTCCCTTCCTTCCTTTCTCCCTTCATTCCTTCCTTCCGTCCCCTCTCTCCCCCCTCCCCCTTACCCTCCTTTGCTCCCTCTCTCCCTCAGTGAGTACAAGATGTAATACCAGTGTCTGCTTGCAGGTGGAGGCGGCGGGGCCGCTGTGCGGAGCGATGGCCGACCTGCCTGGAGGAGGGGTGGAGCTGGTGGGGGTGGAGGCGGAGCCCGAGTCGGAGGGCGTGTCCTGGCAGCAGGAGGAGGAAGAAGAGGAGGAGGATGAGGAGGAGGAAGTGACGAAGGTGAAGGAAGCACCTCCACCCAGAATCATACGAGAACATTTTGAATAGAATGAGAAACAACGATGGCAGACGACCTTCATCCCAAAATGATTGATTATTTAATGTTGAAGCTTTGAACTTACTCACCCAGTCATTGACTTCCTCTTCCTGTTGCTGTAACAGGAAGAGGAAGTGACGTTAACCCTGGAGCCGGAGGAGGAGCGGCAGGAGATGTTGGCCCCGCCCACAGACGAGGGCCCCGCCCCCTCAGAGTCGACGGAGGCAGGGTTGGCCACGCCCCCCTGCGGCGTCCAATCGCTGGAGGAGACAATGGCAGAGGGGGCGGGCGAGGGCTCCATCGTCGCCGTGGCGACCAACTGAGACTGACGCAGGAAGGAAGTGATATCGACCAATAATCAATCCAGATATTCACCCCCCCCCCCCCCCCCGGCCCCCAACTACTTACCAGTAATGACAACGACGACAGAAACTGAGCGTTGTCATGGAAACCAACAATGGGCCAATGGACAACCAAGATGGCCGACAAGTTTAAGGACGGCGTGAGAGATGAGATCTCATTGGACGCTGAGAGAGATTCGAGAATGAGTTTCCAGACGGACGATGCCATCGCTTCATGGATGGAGGGATGGATGTATAGACGGATGGATGGACAGGTGGGTGGATGGATGGATGAATAGACGGATTTGGACAGGTGGATGGACAGATAGGTGGATGTATGGATGGGTGGATGAGAGGACAATTCCCCCAAAATTTAAAATCATGCATTGCATCCAGCATGGAGGCTGCTGCTGCTGGGTTCCTGTGGTTTCATGGGAGCTGCAGAGGGATGGGTGGAGCTCCAGAGGGATGGGGTGGAGCTGCGGAGGGATGGGGTGGAGGCCCCTCCAGCATGGACGCCCCCTGCTGGTCTGAAACCGAGGTTTGGCGTTTGAAAAGCAGTACTTTTGTACTTCCTGTGACGGAGGTCCGTCTGAAACTCCACCCGCCCGTGAGGGGGCGGAGCCTACGACGATCACTGCATGAGAAGAGTATTACACAGTATATACATAATACTTCATACCGGCAAATATACAACTGATCTTTTTAAATAAAACAAAAAAAATCGGATTAACTGATATAAATATGAAGTGTGTTTGTAAGAGTGTGTGTGTGTGTGTGTTTGTTAGATAGTGTGTGTGTGTGTGTTTGTAAGAGTGTGTGTGTGTGTGTGTGTTTGTAAGAGTGTGTGTGTGTGTGTGTGTGTTTGTTAGATAGTGTGTGTGTGTGTGTGTTTGTAAGAGTGTGTGTGTGTGTGTGTGTGTGTGTTTGTTAGAGTGTGTGTGTGTGTGTGTGTGTGTGTGTGTGTGTGTGTGTGTGTGTGTTTGTTAGATAGTGTGTGTGTGTGTGTTTGTAAGAGTGTGTGTGTGTGTGTGTGTTTGTAAGAGTGTGTGTGTGTGTGTGTGTTTGTTAGATAGTGTGTGTGTGTGTGTGTGTTTGTAAGAGTGTGTGTGTGTGTGTGTTTGTTAGATAGTGTGTGTGTGTGTGTTTGTAAGAGTGTGTGTGTGTGTGTGTGTGTTTGTAAGAGTGTGTGTGTGTGTGTTTGTTAGATAGTGTGTGTGTGTGTGTGTGTGTTTGTAAGAGTGTGTGTGTGTGTGTGTGTGTTTGTTAGAGTGTGTGTGTGTGTGTGTGTGTGTGTGTTTGTTAGAGTGTGTGTGTGTGTGTGTGTGTGTGTGTTTGTTAGATAGTGTGTGTGTGTGTTTGTAAGAGTGTGTGTGTGTGTGTGTGTGTGTTTGTTAGATAGTGTGTGTGTGTGTGTTTGTAAGAGTGTGTGTGTGTGTGTGTGTTTGTTAGAGTGTGTGTGTGTTTGTGTGTTTGTAAGAGTGTGTGTGTGTGTGTGTGTTTGTTTGTTAGATAGTGTGTGTGTGTGTGTGTGTTTGTAAGAGTGTGTGTGTGTGTGTGTGTGTGTTTGTTAGAGTGTGTGTGTGTGTGTTCGTTAGAGTGTGTGTGTGTTTGTAAGAGTGTGTGTGTGTGTGTGTTTGTTAGAGTGTGTGTGTGTGTGTGTGTGTTTGTTAGAGTGTGTGTGTGTGTGTGTGTTCGTTAGAGTGTGTGTGTGTTTGTAAGAGTGTGTGTGTGTGTGTGTGTGTGTGTTTGTTAGAGTGTGTGTGTGTGTGTGTGTTTGTTAGAGTGTGTGTGTGTGTGTGTGTGTTTGTAAGAGTGTGTGTGTGTGTGTGTGTGTGTGTTTGTTAGAGTGTGTGTGTGTGTGTGTGTTCGTTAGAGTGTGTGTGTGTTTGTAAGAGTGTGTGTGTGTGTGTGTTTGTTAGAGTGTGTGTGTGTTTACAAAAAAATTAAAAATACAATTATATTCCTGGAAAGTTTCTTCCTGATGGTTGTGTAAGTGTTGTATATGCACACACACACACACACACACACACACACACACACACACACACACACACACAGGAAACATTTAGAATTTTGAATTTTCCATCATTGCCAGTTGAATTTTCTTTCTTCATTACGTCCAAATCCTCAAATCCTATTGGTCGTTAGAAGTTGTTGCTCACTTGTGAGTTGCCAAGAATAAGTGGTTGCCTCTGACGTTGCCTCCTGCCTCCTCCCTTCAGTCCCTTTCCAGTTGAGTGCTCATGATCCTGTTCACTGTTGAGGACGGTTGCTTCCATGCAGGGTCAAATGGGTGACGATGGCCTGATCTGGTTGCCCGACAACAGGGCAACCGTCAACTTTAAGACCCAACCGACTCGATTCGGTTCTTTCAGTGACGGAGGAGAACTCTGTGGTTTGTCCTCTTCTGAGAGCGGTACAACCTCCTCCACCGCCACCTGCACCTCCTTTTCAACTGCCTTTCGGGGTCAACCCCCTTGGGTGAACTTCCTTTCTAAGCTGTGTGGTGGGTGGGGTGGTTGGAGCAACCACACCTGATGCTGGATGCTTGTATTGTAGAGGGGAGGCTAGCTGGAAGCAGCCAGGAGCAGATGGAACATGTCATGACACAGGGCTCCACCCTGACTGAGTGTGTGGGCGGGGTTTTTAAACCTGATGCTCGTGAGCCCAACCAACCAGCATCAGGTGTGGTTGCTCCAGCCACCCCACCCACCACAACCTCCTTTTCCATGTCAAGCTCCTTTTCAACCAACGGGGCTGGGCCGCCATCTTGGTCCTCTTGACATTTTACAAATGGCTAACGCCGCTGGTCCTCGGCATCCAGGAGCTGTGGGAAACATCCACACAAACTGGTTTCGGGTTAAAACCAGTTCAAACACCTCGCTCTGACACAGCGATTATGATAAAATAAAAACTTAAATCCAAAGTATTTTTAATGTTTTTTTTTTTTTTAATAATAGTAATGATAATACTCATGAAAACTGAAGCTGCAGCTAGCTTTGCACAGGGACCAGGTTAGCCGCAGCGATTGCACCAACGCGAAAAACAAGCCAAAAAATGGAAATGAACGATAACTGACATTTTACTCCACGATGTCGCCGCAGACCCCCATCAACCACATTTCACAGCTCCACCGCGAGGCGGTGCAGGGCGGGGCGGGGCGGGGCAGTCCTCCGGTTCCCGTGGAACGCAGCGTTACTTCCTATTGCCCCGCGTCTCAACCCGATACAAACCTGGGAGCGATTTTGTCAACTTCTAATTGGGCGGGCAGGACGCACGTTTGGGTGGTGCTTGGGTGGACTCCAGCCTCCACCCCTGCCCATAGCCACCGCCGGCTGTGGTGCGTATTGGTTGCTCGGTGCCCCATTTCTCCGCGCAGACTTCTCCTACAGATATGCTCCGTTGTGAATCAAACTGGGGGCGCAGCGTATCTGGGCTTCCCCCGAATACAACTCATTGGTTTGGTGTGGGTGGGTTCCGCTGCACCGCCCTGAAAGAGGGAAACGTCAACGACAGACCAATAGATGGAGATGAATGGGTGAAGAGGGGCCACAGCGCTGCGGGGCCCGACATCACGTGAGGACGTACTCGCAGCTCAGAAAGCGCAATTTAGCGTTTCCACTTCACTACTTCCTGCTCCGCGCCGGAGCCTCCGTCACCGCCTGTCAACAAATACCAGAGCTTTTTCAAAGTAAAAGTCCTGGCGGGTTTGAGAACTCCAACACTGGTGCTGACTTCAACAAAAGGAGAGGAACCACGCCCTGGAGGAACCACGCCCTGGAGGAACCACGCCCTGCCCCTGTAGCGCATGCGAGGCATCTGTGGATAAGACTTTATTAGCTCCGCCCCTCAAACCATGGGCTCTTCCTCTTCCTCTTCCTCACGTCTGGGCAGCGAGGGAAGGGTGGAGTCGTCGGGGGCCGGGAGGGAGAGCGAGGGGGCAGGAGAGGTGGAGGAGGAGGAGGAGGAGGGGATGGAAGGGGGGGGCAGGGGGGGGTTGGGGTCAGCGTGACGGCTGCTGATGTCACGGAAGCTGGCCAGCGGGGGGTGGAGCCTAGCGCCCGAGTGGGTGGAGCCCTCAATGGCCTTCTGGAGCTGGAGGAGGGAGGATGGTGTGATGAGCGAGCGTGACAAAGGACAGGATGGAGGTGAGGGAGAGATGGAGGGAGTGTTGGGGGGGTGGCGTGGAGGTGGAGAGAGGGAGAGATGGAGGGAGGGTATGGGGTGGGGTGGAGGTGGAGAGAGGGAGAGAAGGGAGGGAGGGTATGGGGGTAGGGTGGAGGTGGAGAGAGGGAGAGATGGAGGGAGTGTGCGGGATTAGAAAATAAGCCTCCACCCCCTTACCTCCTTCAGGGCCACCACTCCCACCAGTTTGCCGATGCTGGTGACGTAGGCGTGGCTCAGTCCCAGTAAAGAGAACAGGGAGTGGGTCTGAGGAGAAGGAATGGATCAATCAACAAATCAATCAACCAATCAGGGCTGTCCCTTCCACCCACCCTGGGCCGGGACGTCTCCTCCACCCACCTTGTGCAAGAACATCCCCTCCATCCACCCTGAGCGGGGATGCCGCCACCTACCTTGTACAGGGAGGTCCTCTCCACCCACCCTCGGAGAGGATGTCCCCTCCTACCATGCTGGGCGGGGATCCCCTCCACCCACATTGTGCAGGGAGGTCCTCTCCACCCACCCTAGGCGGGGACGTCACCTCCACCCACCTTGTGCAGGGAGGTCCTCTCCACCAGCTGAAAGGGGGATGGGTCGATGCGGATCTGCTCCGTCTCCATGGGTTTGTCCATCTCCACATCCTCCCAGGCTTTGACCTGTAGGGGGGGACAGAGTCAGTGGAGCATGGAAAGGTCCTGGAAACCCAAGGCCTTGAAGACCTTGAAGACTTGTTCACAGAGTATTTAACAAGGACATTACAAATCCACCCATACACCGCACCCACCCGCTCCATCCACCCCACCCACCAATCCATCCTTCCATCCATCCCTTCACCCATCCATCCACCCACCCATCCACCCATTTATCCATCCACCCCACCCACACCCATCCCCACCCACTGACGAATCCATCCATCCATCCATCCACCCACGAATCCATTCATTCCTCCATTCACTCAACCCATCCATCCATCCACCCACCCATCTATTCATCCCTCCACCCCTCCCTCCATCCATCCAAAGCTACTTTACCTCCTCTGGTGTCATGGTGTCTTCTGGAGGAGGGGAGGGGTCCTGAAAATGGAGGAAAGAAAGAGAAAGAAGGAGGAGAGATGACACGTGTTTGCCCTGTCTGTCAGTCAGTCAGTCAGTCAGTCAGTCAGTCAGTCAGTCAGTCAGTCAGTCTGTCTGTCTGTCTGTCTGTCTGTCTGTCTGTCTGTCTGTCTCTCTCTCTCTCTCTCCGCACGTCCGTGAGCTGAGAGCATGGTGAACTGCTTTTTATTTTCAGAATGCTTTTCTTTAATTTGGGGGCCTTTAGGTTTTTTGTATAACCTGGCTCAGAGGAGGGTGCAGCGGCTCAGAGGAGGGTGCAGGCCTGCCCCCCTGATGAGACACTGACCCTGAGCGGAGGAGGCCGGTGGTGGGTTTCGACACTGCCCCCAATAGGGCGGAGGACTGCGGGAGGTCTTCTGCACAGCCTCCTCAGGGGCTGCCACCGGACAAGGCGCTCGGTGTGGAGGGGCTCCCTGCCGGGTGGGGGAGGAGCTCCTGGACGGCCTGCTCGGTGTGTATGGAGGTCCGGTGTCGTCGGGCCACCCTGTCCCTGGGGAACCCCCACAGACAGGCGGCACCAGGTGCAGGAGCTCTCTGAATGATGTGTTGCTGCTGCATTTTGGATTATTTATTTATTTCATGTATATTACGTTATAATTTACTACTATTAGGTAAAGGGAAAATGTGATGTGGATACTTTCTTTTGATTGTTACCGTCAACATGAAAATATGTACAATAAAAGTTTTTTGGAATTAAATTTCTCTCGGGGGTCCCATTGCAGAGCTGTGTGAAAGCAAAGTCTTCATTTCCTTTCAAATAAGCGCCAGCACAGTCCACCCGCCTCCTGGTCCATCTCTTACCCCACTGCACCAGAAGGACTTGTTACAGTGGAGCCCAATGCAACGTGTCCTCCTGTCGTTACCTCAATCTCCTGCAGCTGCGTCTCCTTCAAGTTGCAAGCGCTGGCTCTCGAGGAAAAGACGATGAAGGACGGCGAGTCACGCCTTGTCTTACTGGAAACATGGAGATGCATGTATGTATAAAGGACTGGTTGAGGGACTGGTTGAGGGACTGGTTGAAGGACTGGTTGAAGGACTGGTTGAAGGACTGGTTTAGGGACTGGTTGGAGGACTGGTTGAGGTAGTGGTTGAGGGAGTGGTTGAAGGACTGGTTGAAGGACTGGTTTAGGGACTGGTTGAGTGACTGGTTGAAGGACTGGTAGAAGGACTGGTTTAGGGACTGGTTTAGGGACTGGTTGAGTGACTGGTTGAAGGACTGGTAGAAGGACTGGTTGAGTGACTGGTTGAAGGACTGGTAGAAGGACTTGTTTAGGGACTGGTTGAAGGGCTGGTTGAGGTAGTGGTTGAGGGAGTGGTTGAAGGACTGGTTGAAGGACTGGTTTAGGGACTGGTTGAGTGACTGATTGAAGGACTGGTTTAGGGACTGGTTGAAGGACTGGTTGATGTGGTGGTTGAAGGACTGGTTAAAGGACTGGTTGAAGGACTGGTTGAAGGACTGGTTTAGGGACTGGTTGAGTAACTGGTTGAAGGACTGGTTAAGTTAGTGGTTGAGGGAGTGTTTGAAGGACTGGTTGAGGGACTGGTTGAGGGACTGGTTGAGTGACTGGTTGAAGGACTGGTTTAGGGACTGGTTGAGTGACAGGTTGAAGGACTGGTTAAGGAAGTGGTTGAGGGAGTGTTTGAAGGACTGGTTGAAGGACAGGTTGAGTGACTGGTTGAGTGACTGGTTGAAGGACTGGTTTAGGGACTGGTTGAAGATTGGTTAAGGAAGTGGTTGAGGGAGTTGTTGAAGGACTGTTTGAAGGACTGGTTTAGGGACTGGTTTAGGTACTGGATAAAGGACTGGTTTAGGAACTGGTTGAAGGACTGGTTGAAGGACTGGATGAGGGACTGGTTGAAGGACTGGTTGAGGGAATGGTTGAGGAAGTGGTTGAGGAACTGGTTGAAGGACTAGTTGAAGGACTGTTGAGTGACTGGTTGAGGGACTGGCTTAGGGACTGGTTAAAGGCCTGTTTGAAGGAATGGTTGAGGGACTGGTTTAGGGACTGAATTAGGAACTGGTTGAAGGACTGGTTGAGGGACTGGTTGAAGGACTGGTTTAGGGACTGGTTGAAGGGCTGGTTGAAGGACTGGTTTAGGGACTGGTTGAGTGACTGGTGGAAGGACTGGTTGAAGGACTGGTTGAGGGACTGGTTGAAGGACTGGTGGAAGGACTGGTTGAAGGACTGGTTGAAGGACTGGTTTAGGGACTGGTTTAGGGACTGGTTGAGTGACTGGTGGAAGGACTGGTTGAACGACTGGTTGAACGACTGGTTGAAGGACTGCTTTAGGGACTGGTTGAGTGACTGGTGGAAGGACTGGTTGAAGGACTGGTTGAGTGACTGGTGGAAGGACTGGTTGAAGGACTGGTTGAGTGACTGGTGGAAGGACTGGTTGAGGGACTGGTTAGTGGCGCTGGTAGAAACTGGTAGGAACTGGTACGAATGGGTAGTAGCTGGTAGTAACTGATAGTAACTGGGAGTAGATGGTAGTAGCTGGTTTTAAATGGGGGTAGCTAGGAGTAACTCGTAGTAACTGGCAGTAGCTGGTAGTCTCTGGTGGTAACTGGTGATAGCTGGTAACTGGTAGTAGCTGGTAACTGGCAGTACCTGGCACTAACTGGTTGTAACTGGAAGTAACTGGGGGTAACTGGTAGCAACTGAGAGCAACTGGGAGAAGCTGCTGACTTGGAGTTACCGGGTAACTTGTAGTAACTGGTAGTAACTGGTAGTAACGTGTAGTAACTTGTAGTAAGTTGTGGTAAGTGGTGGTAGCCGGTAGTAGCTGGTAGTAACTGGTAGTCACTGGTAGTGACCGGTAGTGACTGGTAGTAACTGGTAGTAACCGGTAGTAACTGGTAGTAGCTGGTAACTGAGAGTAACTTGGGGTAACTGGTAGTAACGGGCCGCAACTGAGGGAAACTGTTATTAGTTTCACACTGGGAGTAACTGATAGTAACCGGTAGTAACTGGTAGTAACTGCTTAGTGGGAGAAACTGGGTTACTGGTAGGAACTGGGTAACTGATAGTAACTGCTAACTGGGAGTTACTGGGTAACTGGTAGTAGCTGGTAGTAACTGGTAGTAGCTGGAAGTAGCTGGTAGTAACTGGTAGTGGCTGGAAGTAGCTGATAGTAACTGGTAGTAACTGGGAGTAGCTGGTAGTAGCTGGTTGTAAATGGGGGTAGCTAGGAGTAACTCGTAGTAACTGGCAGTAGCTGGTAGTAGCTGGTGGTAACTGGTGATAGCTGGTAACTGGTAGTAGCTGGTAACTGGCAGTACCTGGCACTAACTGGTTGTAACTGGAAGTACCTGGGGGTAACTGGTAGCAACTGAGAGCAACTGGGAGAAGCTGCTGACTTGGAGTTACCGGGTAACTTGTAGTAACTGGTAGTAACTGGTAGTAACGTGTAGTAACTTGTAGTAAGTTGTGGTAAGTGGTGGTAGCCGGTAGTAGCTGGTAGTAACTGGTAGTCACTGGTAGTGACTGGTAGTAACTGGTAGTAACTGGTAGTAACCGGTAGTAACTGGTAGTAGCTGGTAACTGAGAGTAACTTGGGGTAACTGGTAGTAACGGGCCGCAACTGAGGGAAACTGTTATTAGTTTCACACTGGGAGTAACTGATAGTAACCGGTAGTAACTGGTAGTAACTGCTTAGTGGGAGAAACTGGGTTACTGGTAGGAACTGGGTAACTGATAGTAACTGATAACTGGGAGTTACTGGGTAACTGGTAGTAGCTGGTAGTAACTGGTAGTAGCTGGAAGTAGCTGGTAGTAACTGGTAGTAGCTGGAAGTAGCTGATAGTAACTGGTAGTAACTGGAAGTAACTGGTGGTAGTTGTAGTAGCTGGTGGTAGCGGGTAGTAACTGGTAGGAGCTGGTAGTAACTGGTAGTAACTTGTAGTAACTCATGGTAGGAAACTGAACCCCAGTTAAACTTGTAACACTGGGGCTCAATGACAGTTTCCTGTTCTATCTGATGTTGTTTTGTTTAAACACTACTTTACTGGTACTCTGTCTCAAATACCTCCTACAGTACTCAGTACTCAGTACTCAGAATTCTCTACTCATTCCTCAGTCCTCAGTCCTCTCTACTCAGTTCTTACTACTCAGTTCTCAGTCCTCGGTACTCACTCCTCAGTACTCACTCCTCAGTATTCACGACTCAGTCCTCACTACTCAGTCCTTACTCCTCAGTCCCCACACCTCGGGCCTCACTACTCAGTACTCACTCCTCAGTACTTAGTACTCAGTACTCAGTCCTCACAACTCAGTACTCACTCCTCAGTATTCACTACTCTGTACTTAGTACTCAGTACCCAGTCCTCATACTCAGTACTCACTCCTCAGTATTCACTACTTAGTACTCAGTACTCAGTACTCAGTCCTCACTTCTCAGTACTCACTCCTCAGTACTCAGTACTCAGTACTCTACTCAGTCCTTACTCCTCAGTACTCAGTCCTCACTCCTTAGTACTCACTCCTCAGTACTCAGTCCTCAGTACTCAGTACTTAATACTCAGTACTCAGTACTCAGTCCTCATTCCTCAGTACTTAATACTCAGTACTCACTACTCAGTACTCAGTACTCAGTCCTCAGTCCTCAGTCCTCAGTACTCCATCCTCAGTACTCAGTCCTCAGTACTCAGTACTCAGTCCGCAGTGCTCGGTACTTAGTACTCAGTACTCAGTCCTCACTCCTCAGTACTCAGTACTCAGTCCTCAGTCCTCAGTCCTCAGTACTCAGTCCTCAGTCCTCAGTCCTCAGTCCTCAGTACTCAGTACTCAGTCCTCACTCCTCAGTCCTCAGTCCTTAGTCCTCAGTACTCAGTCCTCACTCCTCAGTCCTCACTCCTCAGTCCTCACCCCTCAGTACTCAGTCCTCACTCCTCAGTCCTCACTCCTCAGTACTCAGTCCCCAGTCCTCAGTACTCAGTCCTCAGTCCTCAGTCCTCACTCCTCACTCCTCAGTACTCAGTCCTCAGTACTCAGTCCTCACTCCTCAGTACTCAGTCCTCAGTCCTCAGTACTCAGTCCTCAGTAGTCAGTCCTCACTCCTCAGTTCTCAGTACTCACTCCTCAGTACTCAGTCCTCAGTACTCAGTACTCAGTACTCAGTACTCAGTCCTCACTCCTCAGTCCTCAGTCCTCACTCCTCAGTACTCAGTACTCAGTCCTTAGTACTCAGTCCTCAGTCCTCAGTGCTGAGGAGGAACCATTCAAGTGTTGGAGGTTGAGAGGAGCCTCCAGGTGTTGAATGAACATCACAACACAAACCTGGTTCTGCTCAAAGCTGCTGACGAGGCTTCTACAGCGACCAGCCACAGTAGCCTCACACCCTCACCCGTCTGTCTGTCCGCCCGCCCGCCCGCCTGCGTGTCTGTCTGTCTGTCTCTCTGTCTGTCTCTCTGTCTGCCTGCCTGTGCCTGTCTGTCCGCCCGCCTGCCCATCTGCGTGTCTGTCTGTCCGTCCACCCGCTCGCCCGCCCGCCTGCCTGCGTGTCCTTCTGTCTGCCTGTGCCAGTCTGTGTGTCTGCCTGCAACCCCCAGTTACTGTCTGTCTGCCTGAGTGTCTGTCTGTCTGCCTGTGTGTCTGTCTGTCTGCCTGTCTTCTGAAACACACTACCTGTGTCTGTCCCTTGACTCGACCGCCCTTAGAGGAGAAGAGACTTTGGAGTGTCCTCCTCATGGACTGGAGGGGACCCTTATCTGAGAGAGAGAGAGGGAGGGAGGGAGAGAAGGGATAAGGTGGAGTGAGACATGGTGGTGTTCTACTCAAGAACTTTAGTTTTGGGGTATTTATACTATTTATACAAATACCCCCCCCCCCCCCCCTCCTCACCAGGATCGGGGGAGGGCGAGAGGTGATGGTTGGGGGGGTCTTGGGGTTTGGCCGTGGGGAGGGGTCCATTCCTCTCCTCCTGAACTGGGATGCTCTGGAAAACAGCAGAGAGAGGAGAAGAAAGGAAGGGATGAGAGAGAGAGAGAGAGAGAGAGAGAGAGAGAGACAGACAGACAGACAGACAGACAGACAGACAGACAGACAGACAGACAGACAGACAGACAGACAGGATAACACAGCATGGGGTTGTGACCCAGACTCAGCCTGATATTATCTATGGAAGGGACAGAGGGTCGGAGGGACAGAGGGACGGAGAGCTCTGGATGAGGGACGGAGAGATGGGCGGACGGATAAATTCAGGGACGGAAGGATGGACAGAAGGACAGATGGAGGGACAGAAGGACGGAGGGACGGATGGATGGAGAGACTGAGGGAGGGACAGAAGGACAGAGGGACGGATGGATGGAGGGACGCCCAGAGCGAGGGACAGAGGGACGTAGGACCAGACAGAGGATGGGGACGAAAGGCGGAGGGACAGGGAGGGACAAACAACATGACTCCACCTTCTCTCCTTCCTCCTCCTCTTCCTCGTCGTCTACGAAGGCGAATGTTTCCCAGCTCCGGCTCTGGCTCTGCTCCAGGACGCTCTGGTCCTGGACGAGGACCGCGAGAGGAAGTCGATTATTATGGGATGGGAGACAAAGCGCCAAAGTGTTTTTCTTGTGGTGGTGAATGTGCCGCATGCTGACACGCCTCCTTCATTTGACAGATGTATTAATATTTGTGGCACCTCCATCAGCCTCCTCCGCTCCGCAGACATCCACCAGTCACACAGAGCGAGCAGCTCCAGCCTCTCGATGCTGCCGAGCAGGATCATGGAGTCTGGAGAGAACAAAGGTGATATTCGATTTGGGTGAATACCTGCTTGGTTTGTCGTCGGTTGCCGCGGTGATGCCGCCAGATATTGGATTTGTAGAAATGGGAAATCAGGACGCGACATTGGTCCGACGAGACCTTTGATACCGACAGTATGAGGGCGGTACCTTTGGCGTCCACCAGGGGGATGGTGTTGAGTGAGGTGGAGTCCAGGAGGTGCAGCACCTCCCTGTAGGTGGATTTGGAGGAGATGAACTTCACCTTCCTCACCATGATGTCTTCCACAAAAATGCTGTACTGGCTGCTGAGGAATCACACGTCAGAGGTACAGAGAAACGGAACAAAACCAGCGACTCCAGACTCCCCGGTCATTTAGACAAGTTGTTCAATACGAATCAATCGTTCATCACTAATCTGAACCAGCAGAAGAAGGACCAGGAGCCTCTCCACCCACCAGAAGAAGACCAGGAGAAATCAGGGGTCTCTTACCCATCAGGCCCACTAGAAGTAGGACCAGGACGTGTTCCACCCCCCAGTCCAACAAGAGGGACCAGGAGGTCCTTCTACCCATCAGACCCGCTAGAAGTAGGACCAGGAGGTCATCCACCCACCAGAAGAGTACCAGGAGGTCCTCCACCCCCCAAGTATTATTACGAGAAGAAGGACCAGGAGATCCTCCACCCACCAGAAGTTAAGTCAAGCCACTTTATTAGTTCATCCCAAGTGCTTTCCAGTCGCGACAGATGGATTGACAATACAGGAATACATGAATAATTGGAATGACAAGTACGAGTTAAACACAGGATTAAGATAAAAAACAAAAGAAAAATAAAAGCGCAAAAAACAATGCAAGACTAAAATGGAAAACCCATAAAAGCACTCGGACCTTAGTAGAAAAACAAAAAATGATATGTCTTTAAATTAGATGTAAAAGTGTTGGTGGTGGGCAGGACTTAATGTGGAGGTGTGAGTGGGGGACTGAGAGGAGTTGTTGTGAGGAGGACCTAAGTGACCTGGGGGCAGAGCAGGGAATTAGTAGATGAGTAATGTTTGGTGGAGCTAATCCATTGAGGACTTTGAAAACAAATAGTTAAAATTTCAAGTCAATCCTGTCTTTTTCTGGTAACCAACGCAAGTGTGCCGGAACAGGAGTCTTGTCTTGTCTTTTTTTGGACCAGTTAAAAGTCTAGCAGCTGCATTTTGAACCATTTGTAGTCGAGAGAGGATGGAATGGACGGACCCCGCGTACAGGAAATGACAGTAGTCCAGCTGAGAGGTAATAAAAGCATGGATAGCTGTTTCCAGGTCCTTGTGAGGTAAAGCTGATAAAAGCTGCCCTTCATGACATGACTGACTTTAAAGAAAAATATAAGACGTGTCAAAAAAGACCCCAAGAAGACCAAGGGCATCTCTTAGGCTAGTGACAGAGCTAGGAGGGCCAAATGTAATTACTTCGGTTTTGCTTTCATTTCGTTGAAGTGTTCCTTGTCATCCAGCATTTGATGTCATCTAGGCAGTTAAAGAGGTTATTCAGTGAGCGAAGCTGAAGAATATTGTATTTCTCAAGGATAGACCCAAGGGGAAGCATGTACAGTATAATGAGAATAAAAGAGGCCTAAAAATTGAGCCTTGGGGGATGCCACATTTAATGGGAACAGGGGATGAGGAGAGAGAACAGCTTCCTATTCTAACTGAAAAGGTTCTTTCTCCCAGGTAGGATGTCCAGGACCATTTTAGCACTGGGCCCTGCTGAACAACTTGGCCCTCCAGGCGTTTTTAAATAATTTCATGGTCGATTGCATTAAACGCTGCGCTGACATTTAGCAGGACTAAAATGGCACACAAATCAGACAGAGAGAAGGATGTCGTTATGTACCTTAAGCAGAGCGGATTCTGCACTATGCGGTGCTCTAAAACCAGACTGTGATTTGTCTAAAATGTTGAATGTGTTCAAGCAGGAGGGAAGTGGGAGAAGACACATTTTTACAGCATTTCAGCAAGTGGTAGCTTGGAGATGGGCCTGGAGTTTTTGTGGTCATTGGGGGATAGATTAGGTTTCTTCAGAAGGGGTTGCACAATTGCATGTTGAAAACTGGACGGGACGACTCCATTTGTTCACCAGCTATATATTATAGCTGTAATCGAGGGGCAAGTTGTGACCAAAACGTCCTTGAAAAGGCGTTACAGTATAATGTCTAAGGGAGGGTTCGCATGTGAGACAGCTTCAGACAGCTAAGTGGACGACACTGGTTGAAACTACTGGAGGCGGCTGGCTGGATGATGTGGCTCCAAGGGATCAGAGTCTGGGGGTGTGATGTGAGATCTTATGTCGTCAATTTCGTCAATGAAGAAATTGGGAAACTTCTCCCGGGGTCCGTTAGTAGGAGCGATGGTAGCAACAGCAGCAGCAGCAGCAGCAGCAGCAGCAGCAGCAGCAATAGCAGCAGCGGCAGAGGCAGCGGCAGAGGCAGCGGCAGAGGCAGCGGCAGAGGCAGCGGCAGCAGCGGCAGCAGCAACAGCAGCGGCAGCAGCAACAGCAGCGGCAGCGGCAGCAGCAACAGCAACAGCAGCAGCAGCAGCAGCAGCAACAGCATCAGGATTTTACATAGAGTTAATTGTGTTGAACAGTAAGAAGAAGGACCAGGAGGTCCTCTACCTGTCAGACCCACTAAAAGTATGACCAGGAGTTCTTCCACCCACCAGAAGAGGACCAGGAGGTGCTCCACCCACCAGAAGAGGACCAGGAGGTGTTCCACCCACCTGATGTGTGGGAAGCCCAGCTCAGGCAGGTAGGGTAGCTTCTTCACCTGGATGATGGAGTGGTAGAGCGAGGGCTGCAGTCCCTGGGCCACCATGTTGGCCAGGATGACGGCCACCATCATGGGCAGGATGTGGGAGATCTGCCCCGTCAGCTCCAGGCAGATCACCGCCGTGGACACGGTGTGAGTGACGGCACCCGCCAGTGCTGCTGCCCCTGTTGAGCACCACCCGCCAGGGATGAAACACCACCCACCAGAGAAAGAAAAACGTCCGTCAGGAAGGAAATAAGGATATATTATACGATATGTTTCGTGTAGAAAACACATCAAAACGTGATCGCCATGTGGAGCAGCAGGAAACAGGAAGAGTAGAAACAAGAAAGAGGAAGTGGAGCAGCAGGACATAGGAGGCGGAAACATGTATTCCAACGGAGGTCCGGACAACTTCAAGCAGCAGTTGGTTAGAAAGGGGAGGAGATGCTGTGGGCTGTCGTGATATGCTATGGGGTGGGGCCTGGTGTTAATGGGCGGGGCCTGGTGCTAAGGGGTGGGGCCTGGCGACAACCAATCTGCTCAATAGACAGTTTAGCAAACTGATGACATGACAACAACAAGGACTCCATCAGAAGAATGAAGTGTTTTCAGTGAATCTGGCGAGGTCGGAGAACATGAAACGGGAAGCGGAGCAGCAGGAAACAGAGAGTGGGGCGGCAGGAGCCGGGAAGGACTGACCGATCACAGCATAGCCTCCTGGGATGATGCGATACAGGATCCCGTCGAAGATGATGCCATGGGGGAACATGGCCGCCATCACCTCCCCAACCAGGCGTCCGAACGCAGCGCCTGAACACATTCAGTTATTAATGTTCAGCGTAAGAAATTCATGTGTTTGATTGTAATTCCGGTGTGGTTTACCCAGGATGAAGACAGGCATGAAGGCTCCGGAGGGAATGGGCATAGTGGTGGCTACGGCAGACATCCAGAACTGGAGACGGAGAATGTGTTATTATATGTAAAGAGAGAGAGAGAGAGAGAGAGAGAGAGAGACAGGGAGAGAGACAGACAGAGAGAGAGACAGACAGAGAGAGAGAGAGACAGATTGAGAGAGAGAGAGAGAGAGAGACAGATTGAGAGACTACAGCCTTGAAAGAATAAGTACGAAAGAAAATGGCCGCCGCATCTGTGACGTCACCGGTCGCTTTCTGAAGAGACAATTTGAAGCCTCGGGGCTGGAATCATGCTCATGGGCTGTGCACGGACGGGAGGCGGGGCAGCGTTTCCATGGTAACCAAGGAGTGTACGCACCCTGACCTGCATGTAGGCTGTCAATCAACTCAGCAACATTGACCTGGCCACGCCCCTTGAATATCCACAAATAACTGAAATAAAACATGATTTTCTGACAAATGAATGATGATGTGTGTGTGTGGAGCCAGGTGAGATGGGCCACCTGCAGGTGTCCTCAGAAATAAAACAAACATGCACACACTCTCCAGCCTTACCATCACCACCATTATCATTATCACCATCACAATCATCCTCATCATCACCGTCATCAGAATCTGCATCATCATCATCATCATCATCATCATCATCATCATCATCATCATCACCATCACCATCATCATCATCATCATCATCATCATCATCATCATCACAATCCTCCTCCTCCTCCTCCTCCTCCTCCTCCTCCTCCTCCTCCTCCTCCTCCTCCTCCTCCTCCTCATCATCATCTGCATCCTCATCATCATCCATATCATCATCATCTGCATTGTCATCATCCTCATCATCACCACCATCACAATCACCCTCCTCAGCATCATAATCCTCCTCCTCATCATCATCATCCGAATGTGCATCTTCATCATCATCATCATTACCATTACAATCATCCTCCTCATGATCATCATCCTCAGCATCATCATTACCATCATCTGCATCTGCATCCTCATCATCCTTGTCATCATCAGCAGCATCTGCATCCTCATCATCATCCTCATCATCAGCATCATCATCATCACCACCATCACAATCACCCTCCTCAGCATTATAATCCTCATCGTCATCATCATCTGCATCTGCATCCTCATCATCATCACTAGCATCTGCATCTGCATCATCATCATCATCATCATCATCATCATCATCATCATCATCATCATCACGATCATCCTCCTCAGCATCATCATCATCATCATCATCCGCATCGTCATCCTCCTCATGATCATCATCATCCTCATGATCATCACAATCATCCTCCTTATGATCATCATCCTCATCATCATCCTCATCCGCATCATCATCATCATCATCATCACCACCATCACGATCATCCTCCTCGCATCATAATCATCATCCGAATCTGCATCCTCATCATCATCATCATCATCACCATCACAATCATCCTCTTTATGATCATCATCATCCTCATCATCTCATCGTCATTTGCATCTGCATCCTCATCATCATCATCACAATCATCCTCCTCAGCATCCTCATCCTCATCATCATCATCATCATCATCATCATCATCATCATCATCATAACATCACAATCATCCTCTTTATCATCATCATCATCATCATCAACATCATCCAAATCTGCATCCTCATCATCATCATTACCATCACATTCGTCCTCCTCATGATCATCATTCTCATCATCAGCATCTGCATCATCACCACCATCACAATCATCCTCCTCAGCATCATAATCCTCATCATCATCATCCTCATCCTCATCATTATCATCATCTGCATATGCATCATCACAACCACCCTCCTCATGATCATCATCATCCTTCTCATCATCATCATCATCCTCAGCATCGTAATCCTCATTATCCGCATCTGCATCCTCATCATCATCATTACCATCACAATCATCATCATCATCCTCCTCACAATCATCATCCTCATCATAAAAATCACCCTCCTCATGATCATCATCCTCATCATCGCTATCATCCTTATCATCATCAAGCGACTTACAATTATTCAAACAGCGACGGACGCAGCCATCAGGAGCAATGAGGGGTTAAGTGTCTTGCTCAAGGACACTACAGCATGTTAGCAGGAGGAGCCTGGGATCCAACCAGCAACCTTTACATCACTAGACCAACAGCTCTACTACTAATACTACTACTACTACTACTACTACTACTTCTAATAATAATAATAATAATAATAATAATAATAACACTATAACTACATTACATTACATTTCATTGATCAGATGCTTTCATCCAAAGCCACTTACAATCATTCAAAGAGCGACGGACGCAGCCATCAGGAGCAATGAGGGGTTAAGTGTCTTGCTCAAGGACACTACAGCATGCTAGCAGGAGGAGCCTGGGATCCAACCAGCAACCTTTACATCACTAGACCAACAGCTCTACTACTACTACTACTACTACTACTACTACTACTACTACTACTAATAATAATAATACTATAACTACTACTACTACTAATAATAATAATAATAATAATACTACTACTACTACTACTACTACTACTAATAATAATAATAATAATAATAATAATAATAACACTATAACTACATTACAGTACATTACATTTCATTGATCAGATGCTTTCATCCAAAGCCACTTACAATCATTCAAAGAGCGACGGACGCAGCCATCAGGAGCAATGAGGGGTTAAGTGTCTTGCTCAAGGACACTACAGCATGCTAGCAGGAGGAGCCTGGGATCCAACCAGCAACCTTCAGATTACTAGACCACCAGCTCTACCTCCTGAGCTACCATCCCCTTATCACCCCTCATCATCATCACAATCATTATCATCCCCATCATCATCATCATCATCATCATCATCATCATCATCATCATCATCATCATCATCACCATCTGCATCCTCATCATCATTACCATCACAATCATCCTCTTTATGATCATCCTCATCATCATCATAATCATCCTCCTTATGATCATCATCCTCATCATCATCATCATCATCTTCATCACCACCATCACAATCCTCCTCATCGCATCATAATCATCATCCGAATATGCATCCTCATCATCATCATCATCACCATCACAATCATCCTCTTTATGATCATCATCATCCTCATCATCATTTGCATCTGCATCATCATTTGCATCCTCATCATCATCATCATCATCATCATCATAACATCACAATCATCCTCTTTATCATCATCATCATCCAAATCTGCATCCTCATCATCATCATTACCATCACATTCGTCCTCCTCATGATCATCATCTGCATCATCACAATCACCCTCCTTATGATTATCATCCTCAGCATCATCATCATCACTATCATCCCCCCCCTCAGCATAATCCTCATCATCAGCATCTGCATCATCATCATCACCACCATCACAATCATCCTCCTCAGCATCATAATCCTCATCCTCATCATCATCATTATCATCATCTGCATATGCATCATCACAACCACCCTCCTCATGATCATCATCACAACCACCCTCCTCATTACCATCACAATCATCATCATCATCATCATCATCCTCAGCATCATCATCATCGTCATCCTCCTCACGATCATCATCCTCATCATCATCATAAAAATCACCCTCCTCATGATCATCATCCTCATCATCACTATCATCCTTATCATCATCAAGCGACTTACAATTATTCAAACACCGACAGACGCAGCCATCAGGAGCAATGAGGGGTTAAGTGTCTTGCTCAAGGACACTACAGCATGTTAGCAGGAGGAGCCTGGGATCCAACCAGCAACCTTTAGATTACTAGACCAACAGCTCTACCTCCTGAGCTACCATCCCCCTTATCACCCCTCATCATCACAATCATTATCATCCCCAGCATCATCATCATCATCATCATCATCATCATCATCATCATCATCAGCATCCGCATCCGCATCTGAATCCTCATCATCATCATTACCATCACAATCATCCTCTTTATGATCATCCTCATCCTCAGCATCATCCTCATCCTCCTCATGATCATCATCATCCTCATGATCATCACAATCATCCTCCTTATGATCATCATCCTCAGCATCATCCTCAGCATCATCATCATCATCATCCTCAGCATCATCTTCATCCTCATCATCATCCTCATCATCATCATCATCTTCATCACAATCACCCTCCTCGCATCATAATCATCATCCGAATCTGCATCCTCATCATCATCATCACCATCACAATCATCCTCTTTATGATCATCATCATCCTCATCATCATCATCATTTGCATCTGCATCCTCATCATCATTATAATCATCATCATCACAATCACCCTCCTCGGCATCATAATCCTCATCATCATCATCATCATCATCATAACATCACAATCATCCTCTTTATCATCATCATTCTCCTCCTCATCATCATCATCTGCATCTGCATCATCACAATCACCCTCCTCATGATTATCATCCTCAGCATCTGCATCATCATCATCATCACCACCATCACAATCATCCTCCTCAGCATCATAATCCTCATCATCATCATCCTCATCATCATCATTATCATCATCTGCATCATCACAATCACCCTCCTCATGATCATCATCATCATCATCACTATCATCTTTCTCATCATCATCATCATCATCATCCTCAGCATCATAATCCTCATTATCTGCATCTGCATCTGCATCCTCATCATCATCATTACCATCACAATCATCATCGTCATCCTCCTCACGATCATCATCCTCATCATCATCATCATCATCCTCATCATCATCATTATCATCATCTGCATCTGCATCATCACAATCACCCTCCTCATGATCATCATCATCATCATCATCATCATCATCACTATCATCTTTCTCATCATCATCATCCTCAGCATCATAATCCTCATTATCTGCATCTGCATCCTCATCATCATCCTTACCATCACAATCATCATCATCGTCATCCTCCTCACGATCATCATCCTCATCATCATCATCAAAATCACCCTCCTCGTGATCATCATCGCTATTATCCTTATCATCATCATCCAATCATCCTCCTCAGCATCATCACCCTCACAATCATCCTCCTCAGCATCATAATCCTCATCATCCGCATCACCATCCTCATAATCATCACAACCATTATCATCCCCAGCATCAACATCATCATCCTCCTCATGATCATCATCCTCATCATCATTATCCTCCTCATCATCACAATCATCCTCCTCGGCAGCATCATTATCCTCATCATCATCATCGTCATCCTCAGCATCATCATCATCACCATCCTCATCCTCATAATCCTCATTATTATCATCATCCTCAGCCAGAAGGGCTCAGACCTTCATGACGAAGAAGAGCAGCAGGATGATGAAGGTGCTGACGTGAGGGTGGAGCCAGGCGGTGCCAGCAGGTGGCGCTGCTGAGTTCAGCTTGGTCCACGTCAGGTTATCAAACAGGGAGTTGATGCACTCCCTGGGCATGAGCTGAAGAGGGGGAGGGAGAGAGAGAGGGGGGGAGCAGATGACTCATGTTTAACTTGTTTATTTGCAGCTTTGCTCTCGTCTTCATTTCTTGTTTTTACATTACATTGACCATTGATCATTGACGCAGCCATCAGGAGAAATGAGGGGTTAAGTGTCTTGCTCAAGGACACTACAGCATGCTAGCAGGAGGAGCCTGGGATCCAACCAGCAACCTTTAGATGACTAGACCACCAGCTCTACCTCCTGAGAGACCATTCCCATCTATCATCTGTTGCAGGTTCACCTCCACACACACAAGTGATGTTTGTTTTGTTTTGATTTGGTTTGGATTACCTGAATTTGTTTGTTTTTATATTTTGTTTTGGTTTGTTTTGTTTGTTTTTTTTGTTATGATTTGTTTTTATTTTGTTTTGTTTTGTTTTGTTTTATTTTATTTTTACTTATTTTTTGTTTTGTTTTGTTTTGTTTTGTTTTGTTTTGTTTTGTTTTGTTTTGTTTTGTTTTGATTTGTTTGGTTTTGTTTTGTTTTGATTTGTTTTGTTTTATTTTATTTTTACTTATTTTTTGTTTTGTTTTGTTTTGTTTTGTTTTGATTTGGGTCTTTTTGTTTTGTTTTGTTTTGTTTTGTTTTATTTTATTTTGACTTATTTTTTTGTTTTGATTTGTTTTTTTTTGTTTTGGTTTGTTTGGTTTTGATTTGTTTTTGTTTTGATTTGTTTTTTTTCTATTTTGTTTTGTTTTGATTTGTCTTTATTTTGTTTTGTTTTGTTTATATTTTTTATTTTTATTTTGTTTTGGTATTTATTATTTTTTTGTTTCATTTTGTTTTGTTTTGTTTTATTTTCATTTTTATTTTTGTTTTGGATTGTTTTGATTTGTTTTTATTTTGTTTTGTTTTGAATTGTTTTTATTTTGGGTTTTTTTATTTATATGTTTTATTTTTATTCTGTTTTGTTATTTATTATTTTTCTGTATCGTTTTGTTTTGTTTTGTTTTATTTTTATTTTTATTTATTTTTTTGTTATGGATTGTTTTCATTTTTTTTATTTTTTTATTTTGTTTTGGTTTGTTTTGTTTCCCTGGGAGTTGAACAGCAAAGTGAAGTCTTTATAAACTGCTGTCGGTGGAAGAACAGAAAACACATTTACTGTAAAATGTCTTGGAAGTCTAAGGAAGTGTGGCTGATGTATGGATGACAGACAGACAGACAGACAGACAGACAGACAGACAGACAGACAGATAGATAGATAGATAGATAGATAGATAGACAGATAGACAGATAGATAGATAGATAGATAGATAGATAGATAGATAGATAGATAGATAGATAGATAGATAGATAGATAGATAGATAGACAGATAGACAGATAGATAGATAGACAGATAGATAGATAGATAGATAGATAGATAGATAGACAGACAGACAGACAGACAGACGGATTGAATGTAAATATGTTCCCTCGCTGTAGTCCTCCAGGGGGCGACACATGACCTCTGACCTCTCCTGCCATGAACTGTCCGAATCCGGGCGGGAAGGTGAGGCTGGCGATCACCACGGTGACCACAGCAGGAAAGATAAGACGGCTGGAGGGAGGGAGGGAGAGGGAGATGTAAAGATGAAAAGAACGACAGAGAGAGAGAGAGACTGTCAACCATACCAGCACATCAGACAAAATGTTTTCAATGAATTAAATTCAGCGTCAGCATCATCCACCGCACTGTCTGATGAGTAAAGATGGCCGCGCTCCTCCTTACTTGATGAGCTGTAACCCTAACCCTCCACATACTGCTACTTCTATTTATTCATCTTAACTTTTACTGTCATTTTTCATGTTATTACTGCTATTATTATGAGCTTCATCTGTTGTTATTGTAAACAATGTTGTTGTTGTTGAGTTATTGTATCAAATGTTGTTGTTGTTGTTGAGTTATTGTATCTGACATTGTTGTTGTTGAGTTATTGTATGAAATGTTGTTGTTGTTGAGTTATTGTATCAAATGTTGTTGTTGTTGAGTTATTGTATCAAATGTTTTTTTTTGTTGACTGTTGTATCAAATGATGTTGTTGTTGAGTTATTGTGTCTCATGTTGTTGTTGTTGAGTTATTGTATCTCATATTGTTGTTGTTGAGTTATTGTATCAAATGTTGTTGTTGTTGAGTTATTGTATCTCATGTTGTTGTTGTTGAGTTATTGTGTCTCATGTTGTTGTTGTTGAGTTATTGTATCAAATGTTGTTGTTGTTGAGTTATTGTATCTCATATTGTTGTTGTTGAGTTATTGTATCAAATGTTGTTGTTGTTGAGTTATTGTGTCAAATGTTGTTGTTGTTGAGTTATTGTATCAAATGTTGTTGTTGTTGAGTTATTGTATCTGATCGTGGTGTTGTTGAGTTACTGTATCAAATGTTGTTGTTGTTGAGTTACTGTATCACACATGTTGTTGAGTTATTGTATCAAATGTTGTTTTTGTTGAGTTATTGTATCTCATGTTGTTGTTGTTGAGTTATTGTATCAAATGTTGTTGTTGTTGAGTTCCTGTATCACACATTGTTGTTGAGTTATTGTATCAAATGTTGTTGTTGTTGAGTTATTGTATCTCACATTGTTGTTGTTGAGTTATTGTATCAAATGTTGTTTTTGTTGAGTTATTGTATCAAATATTGTTGTTAAGTTATTGTATCAAAAGTTTTTTTTGTTGACTGTTGAATCAAATGTTGCTGTTGTTGTTGAGTTATTGTATCAAATGTTGTTTTTGTTGACTATTGTATCAAATGTTGTTGTTGTTAAGTTATTGTATCAAATGTTGTTTTTGTTTAGTTATTGTATCAAATGTTGTTGTTTAGTTATTGTATCAAATGTTGGTTTTGTTGAGTTATTGTATCAAATGTTGTTGTTGTTGAGTTATTGTATCAAATGTTGTTGTTGTTGAGTTATTGTATCTCATGTTGTTGTTGTTGTTGAATTATTGTATCTCATGTTGTTGTTGTTGAAATATTGTATCAAATGTTGTTTTTGTTGACTATTGTATCAAATGTTGTTGTTGTTGACTATTGTATCAAATGTTGTTGTTGTTAAGTTATTGTATCAAATGTTGGTTTTGTTGAGTTATTGTATCAAATGTTGTTGTTGTTGGGTTATTGTATCTCAAATTGTTGTTGTTGAGTTCTTGTATCTCATGTTGTTGTTGTTGTTGAGTTATTGTATCAAATGTTGTTGTTGTTGAGTTATTGTATCTCATGTTGTTGTTGTTGAGTTATTGTGTCTCATGCTGTTGTTGTTGTTGTTGAGTTATTGTATCAAATGTTGTTGTTGTTGTTGAGTTACTGTATCACACATTGTTGTTGAGTTATTGTATCAAATGTTGTTGAGTTATTGTATCTCACATTGTTGTTGTTGAGTTATTGTATCAAATGTTGTTTTTGTTGAGTTATTGTATCAAATATTGTTGTTGTTGAGTTATTGTATCAAATGTTGTTGTTGTTGTTGAGTTATTGTATCTCATGTTGTTGTTGTTGAGTTATTGTATCAAATGTTGTTATTGTTGAGTTATTGTATCTCATGTTGTTGTTGTTGAGTTATTGTATCTCACATTGTTGTTGTTGAGTTATTGTATCAAATGTTGTTTTTGTTGAGTTATTGTATCAAATATTGTTGTTAAGTTATTGTATCAAAAGTTTTTTTTGTTGACTGTTGAATCAAATGTTGCTGTTGTTGATGAGTTATTGTATCAAATGTTGTTTTTGTTGACTATTGTATCAAATGTTGTTGTTGTTAAGTTATTGTATCAAATGTTGTTTTTGTTTAGTTATTGTATCAAATGTTGTTGTTTAGTTATTGTATCAAATGTTGGTTTTGTTGAGTTATTGTATCAAATGTTGTTGTTGTTGAGTTATTGTATCAAATGTTGTTGTTGTTGAGTTATTGTATCTCATGTTGTTGTTGTTGTTGAATTATTGTATCTCATGTTGTTGTTGTTGAAATATTGTATCAAATGTTGTTTTTGTTGACTATTGTATCAAATGTTGTTGTTGTTGACTATTGTATCAAATGTTGTTGTTGTTAAGTTATTGTATCAAATGTTGTTTTTGTTGAGTTATTGTATCAAATGTTGTTGTTGTTAAGTTATTGTATCAAATGTTGGTTTTGTTGAGTTATTGTATCAAATGTTGTTGTTGTTGGGTTATTGTATCTCAAATTGTTGTTGTTGAGTTCTTGTATCTCATGTTGTTGTTGTTGTTGAGTTATTGTATCAAATGTTGTTGTTGTTGAGTTATTGTATCTCATGTTGTTTTTGTTGAGTTATTGTGTCTCATGCTGTTGTTGTTGTTGTTGAGTTATTGTATCAAATGTTGTTGTTGTTGTTGAGTTACTGTATCACACATTGTTGTTGAGTTATTGTATCTCACATTGTTGTTGTTGAGTTATTGTATCAAATGTTGTTTTTGTTGAGTTATTGTATCAAATATTGTTGTTGTTGAGTTATTGTATCAAATGTTGTTGTTGTTGTTGAGTTATTGTATCTCATGTTGTTGTTGTTGAGTTATTGTATCAAATGTTGTTATTGTTGAGTTATTGTATCTCATGTTGTTGTTGTTGAGTTATTGTAGCTCACATTGTTGTTTTTGAGTTATTGTATCAAATGTTGTTGTTGTTGGGTTATTGTATCAAATGTTGTTGTTGTTGAGTTATTGTATCTCATGTTGTTTTTGTTGAGTTATTGTATCAAATGTTGTTGTTGTTGTTGAGTTATTGTATCTCATGTTGTTGTTGTTGAGTTATTGTATCAAATGTTGTTTTTGTTGAGTTATTGTATCAAATGTTGTTATTGTTGAGTTATTGTATCTAATGTTGTTGTTGTTGAGTTATTGTATCAAATGTTGTTATTGTTGAGTTATTGTATCTCATGTTGTTGTTGTTGAGTTATTGTAGCTCACATTGTTGTTTTTGAGTTATTGTATCAATTGTTGTTGTTGTTGGGTTATTGTATCAAAAGTTGTTGTTGATAAGTTATTGTATCAAAAGTTTTTTTTGTTGACTGTTGAATCAAAGGTTGTTGTTGTTGTTGAGTTATTGTATCTCACATTATTGTTGTTAAGCTATTGTATCAAATGTTGTTGTTGTTGAGTTATTGTATCTCACATTGTTGTTGTTGAGTTCTTGTATCTCATGTTGTTGTTGTTGAGTTATCGTATCTCACATTGTTGTTGTTGTTGAGTTATTGTATCAAATGTTGTTTTTGTTGAGTTATTGTATCAAATGTTGTTTTTGTTGAGTTATTGTATCAAATGTTGTTGTTGTTGAGTTATATATATCAGATGTTGTTGTTGTTGTTGAGTTATTGTATCTCATGTTGTTGTTGTTGAATTATTGTATCAAATGTTGTTTTTGTTGAGTTATTGTGTCTCACATTGTTGTTGTTGAGTTATTGTATGAAATGTTGTTGTTGTTGTTGAGTTATTGTATCTCATGTTGTTTTTGTTGAGTTATTGTATCTCACGTTGTTGTTGTTAAGTTATTGTATCTCATGTTGTTGTTGAGTTATTGTATCTCACATTGTTGTTGTTGTATCAAATGTTGTTGTTGTTGAGTTATTGTGTTTCATGTTGTTGTTGTTGAGTTATTGTATCAAATGTTGTTGTTGTTGAGTTATTGTATCAAATGTTGTTTTTGTTGAGTTATTGTATCAAATGTTGTTGTTGTTGTTGAGTTATTGTATCTCACATTGTTGTTGTTGAGTTATTGTGTCAAATGTTGTTGTTGAGTTATTGTATCTCACATTGTTGTTGTTGTATCAAATGTTGTTGTTGTTGAGTTATTGTGTTTCATGTTGTTGTTGTTGTGTTATTCTATCCAATGTTGTTGTTGTCGAGTTATTGTATCAAATGTTGTTGTTGTTGAGTTATTGTATCAAATGTTGTTGTTGTTGTTGAGTTATTGTATCAAATGTTGTTGTTGAGTTATTGTATCAAATGTTGTTTTTGTTGAGTTATTGTATCAAATGTTGTTGTTGTTGTTGAGTTATTGTATCCCACATTGTTGTTGTTGAGTTATTGTGTCAAATGTTGTTGTTGAGTTATTGTATCTCACATTGTTGTTGTTGTATCAAATGTTGTTGTTGTTGAGTTATTGTGTTTCATGTTGTTGTTGTTGAGTTATTGTATCAAATGTTGTTGTTGTTGTTGAGTTATTGTATCTCACATTGTTGTTGTTGAGTTATTGTGTCAAATGTTGTTGTTGAGTTATTGTATCTCACATTGTTGTTGTTGTATCAAATGTTGTTGTTGTTGAGTTATTGTGTTTCATGTTGTTGTTGTTGAGTTATTGTATCAAATGTTGTTGTTGTCGAGTTATTGTATCAAATGTTGTTGTTGTTGAGTTATTGTATCTCATGTTTTTGTTGTTGAGTTATTGTGTCTCATGTTGTTGTTGAGTTATTGTATCAAATGTTGTTGTTGTTGAGTTATTGTATCTCATGTTGTTGTTGTTGAGTTCTTGTATCTCATGTTGTTGTTGTTGAGTTATTGTATCTCACATTGTTGTTGTTGAGTTATTGTATACAATGTTGTTTGTGTTGAGTTATTGTATCTCATGTTGTTGTTGTTGAGTTATTGTATCAAATGTTGTTGTTGTTGAGTTATTGTATCTCATGTTGTTGTTGTTGAGTTATTGTATCAAATGTTGTTGTTGTTAAGTTATTGTACCTCATGTTGTTGTTGTTGAGTTATTGTATCAAATGTTGTTGTTGAGTTATTGTAGCTCACATTTTTGTTGTTGAGTTATTGTATCAAATGTTGTTGTTGAGTTATTGTATCAAATGTTGTTTTTGTTGAGTTATTGTATCAAATTTTGTTGTTGTTGAGTTATTGTATCTCATGTTGTTGTTGTTGAGTTATTGTAGCTCACATTGTTGTTTTTGAGTTATTGTATCAAATGTTGTTGTTGTTGGGTTATTGTATCAAATGTTGTTGTTGTTGGGTTATTGTATCAAATGTTGTTGTTGATAAGTTATTGTATCTCACATTGTTGTTGTTGAGTTATTGTATACAATGTTGTTTGTGTTGAGTTATTGTATCTCATGTTGTTGTTGTTGAGTTATTGTATCAAATGTTGTTGTTGTTGAGTTATTGTATCTCATGTTGTTGTTGTTGAGTTATTGTATCAAATGTTGTTGTTGTTAAGTTATTGTACCTCATGTTGTTGTTGTTGAGTTATTGTATCAAATGTTGTTGTTGAGTTATTGTAGCTCACATTTTTGTTGTTGAGTTATTGTATCAAATGTTGTTGTTGAGTTATTGTATCAAATGTTGTTTTTGTTGAGTTATTGTATCAAATTTTGTTGTTGTTGAGTTATTGTATCTCATGTTGTTGTTGTTGAGTTATTGTAGCTCACATTGTTGTTTTTGAGTTATTGTATCAAATGTTGTTGTTGTTGGGTTATTGTATCAAATGTTGTTGTTGTTGGGTTATTGTATCAAATGTTGTTGTTGATAAGTTATTGTATCAAAAGTTTTTTTTGTTGACTGTTGAATCAAATGTTGTTGTTGTTGTTGTTGAGTTATTGTATCAAATGTTGTTGTTGTAGGGTTATTGTATCAAATGTTGTTGTTGATTAGTTATTGTATCAAAAGTTTTTTTGTTGACTGTTTAATCAAATGTTGTTGTTGTTGTTGTTGTTGAGTTATTGT
The DNA here is from genome assembly GCF_960531495.2 of Zeus faber. Taxonomy (NCBI): domain Eukaryota; kingdom Metazoa; phylum Chordata; class Actinopteri; order Zeiformes; family Zeidae; genus Zeus; species Zeus faber. Next base: position 2,592,970 of record NC_137193.1, on the reverse strand, counting down.
ATCTCACATTATTGTATCAAATGATGTTTTTGTTGAGTTATTGTATCTCACATTGTTGTTGTTGTATCAAATGTTGTTGTTGTTGAGTTATTGTGTTTCATGTTGTTGTTGTTGAGTTATTGTATCAAATGTTGTTGTTGTCGAGTTATTGTATCAAATGCTGTTGTTGTTGAGTTATTGTATCTCATGTTTTTGTTGTTGAGTTATTGTGTCTCATGTTGTTGTTGAGTTATTGTATCAAATGTTGTTGTTGTTGAGTTATTGTATCTCATGTTGTTGTTGTTGAGTTCTTGTATCTCATGTTGTTGTTGTTGAGTTATTGTATCTCACATTGTTGTTGTTGAGTTATTGTATCCAATGTTGTTTGTGTTGAGTTATTGTTTCTCATGTTGTTGTTGTTGAGTTATTGTATCAAATGTTGTTGTTGTTGAGTTATTGTATCAAATGTTGTTGTTGTTAAGTTATTGTATCTCATGTTGTTGTTGTTGAGTTATTGTATCAAATGTTGTTGTTGTTGAGTTACTGTATCACACATTGTTGTTGAGTTATTGTATCAAATGTTGTTGTTGTTGAGTTATTGTATCAGATGTTGTTGTTGTTGAGTTATTGTATCAAATGTGGTTGTTGTTGTTGAGTTATTGTATCAGATGTTGTTGTTGTTGAGTTATTGTATCAAATGTTGTTTTTGTTGAGTTATTGTATCTCATGTTGTTGTTGTTGAGTTATTGTATCAAATGTTGTTGTTGAGTTATTGTATCAAATGTTGTTTTTGTTGAGTTATTGTATCAGATGTTGTTGTTGTTGAGTTATTGTATCAAATGTTGTTGTTGTTGTTGAGTTATTGTATCAGATGTTGTTGTTGTTGAGTTATTGTATCAAATGTTGTTGTTGTTGTTGAGTTATTGTATCTCATGTTGTTGTTGTTGAGTTATTGTATCAAATGTTGTTTTTGTTGAGTTATTGTGTTTCATGTTGTTGTTGTTGAGTTATTGTATCAAATGTTGTTGTTGTTGAGTTATTGTATCAAATGTTGTTGTTGTTGAGTTATTGTATCTCATGTTTTTGTTGTTGAGTTATTGTGTCTCATGTTGTTGTTGTTGTTGAGTTATTGTATCAAATGTTGTTGTTGTTGAGCTATGGTATCTCATGTTGTTGTTGTTGAGTTATTGTATCTCATGTTGTTGTTGTTGAGTTATTGTATCTCACATTGTTGTTGTTGAGTTCTTGTATCTCATGTTGTTGTTGTTGAGTTATTGTATCAAATGTTGTTGTTGTTGAGTTATTGTATCAAATGTTGTTGTTGTTAAGTTATTGTATCTCATATTGTTGTTGTTGTTGAGTTATTGTATCAAATGTTGTTTTTGTTTAGTTATTGTATCAAATGTTGTTGTTGTTGAGTTATTGTATCAAATGTTGTTGTTGTTGTTGAGTTATTGTATCTCATGTTGTTGTTGTTGAGTTATTGTATCAAATGTTGTTTTTGTTGAGTTATTGTTTCAAATGTTGTTATTGTTGAGTTATTGTTTCAAATGTTGTTATTGTTGAGTTATTGTATCTCATGTTGTTGTTGTTGAGTTATTGTAGCTCACATTGTTGTTGTTGAGTTATTGTATCAAATGTTGTTTTTGTTGAGTTATTGTTTCAAATGTTGTTATTGTTGAGTTATTGTATCTCATGTTGTTGTTGTTGAGTTATTGTAGCTCACATTGTTGTTGTTGAGTTATTGTATCAAATGTTGTTATTGTTGAGTTATTGTATTTCATGTTGTTGTTGTTGAGTTATTGTAGCTCACATTGTTGTTTTTGAGTTATTGTATCAAATGTTGTTGTTGTTGGGTTATTGTATCAAAAGTTGTTGTTGATAAGTTATTGTATCAAAAGTTTTTTTTGTTGACTGTTGAATCAAAGGTTGTTGTTGTTGTTGAGTTATTGTATCTCACATTATTGTTGTTGAGTTATTGTATCAAATGTTGTTGTTGTTGAGTTATTGTATCTCACATTGTTGTTGTTGAGTTCTTGTATCTCATGTTGTTGTTGTTGAGTTATCGTATCTCACATTGTTGTTGTTGTTGAGTTATTGTATCAAATGTTGTTTTTGTTGAGTTATTGTATCAAATGTTGTTTTTGTTGAGTTATTGTATCAAATGTTGTTGTTGTTGAGTTATATGTATCAGATGTTGTTGTTGTTGTTGAATTATTGTATCAAATGTTGTTTTTGTTGAGTTATTGTGTCTCACATTGTTGTTGTTGAGTTATTGTATGAAATGTTGTTGTTGTTGTTGAGTTATTGTATCTCATGTTGTTTTTGTTGAGTTATTGTATCTCACGTTTTTGTTGTTAAGTTATTGTATCTCATGTTGTTGTTGAGTTATTGTACCTCACATTGTTGTTGTTGTATCAAAAGTTGTTGTTGTTGAGTTATTGTGTTTCATGTTGTTGTTGAGTTATTGTATCAAATGTTGTTGTTGTTGAGTTATTGTATCAAATGTTGTTTTTGTTGAGTTATTGTATCAAATGTTGTTGTTGTTGTTGAGTTATTGTATCTCACATTGTTGTTGTTGTATCAAATGTTGTTGTTGTTGAGTTATTGTGTTTCATGTTGTTGTTGTTGAGTTATTGTATCAAATGTTGTTGTTGTCGAGTTATTGTATCAAATGTTGTTGTTGTTGAGTTATTGTATCTCATGTTTTTGTTGTTGAGTTATTGTGTCTCATGTTGTTGTTGAGTTATTGTATCAAATGTTGTTGTTGTTGAGTTATTGTATCTCATGTTGTTGTTGTTGAGTTATTGTATCTCATGTTGTTGTTGTTGAGTTATTGTGTCTCATGTTGTTGTTGAGTTATTGTATCAAATGTTGTTGTTGTTGAGTTATTGTATCTCATGTTGTTGTTGTTGAGTTCTTGTATCTCACATTGTTGTTGTTGAGTTATTGTATCCAATGTTGTTTGTGTTGAGTTATTGTATCTCATGTTGTTGTTGTTGAGTTATTGCATCAAATGTTGTTGTTGTTGAGTTATTGTATCAAATGTTGTTGTTGTAAAGTTATTGTATCTCATGTTGTTGTTGTTGAGTTATTGTATCAAATGTTGTTGTTGAGTTATTGTAGCTCACATTTTTGTGGTTGAGTTATTGTATCAAATGTTGTTGATAAGTTATTGTATCAAAAGTTTTTTTTGTTGACTGTTGAATCAAATGTTGTTGTTGTTGTTGTTGTTGAGTTATTGTATCAAATGTTGTTGTTGTTGGATTATTGTATCAAATGTTGTTGTTGTTGAGTTATTGTATCTCACATTGTTGTTGTTGAGTTCTTGTATCTCATGTTGTTGTTGTTGAGTTATCGTATCTCATGTTGTTGTTGTTGAGTTATCGTATCTCACATTGTTGTTGTTGTTGAGTTATTGTATCAAATGTTGTTTTTGTTGAGTTATTGTATCAAATGTTGTTGTTGTTGAGTTATATGTATCAAATGTTGTTGTTGTTGTTGAGTTATTGTATCTCATGTTGTTGTTGTTGAATTATTTTATCAAATGTTATTTTTGTTGAGTTATTGTGTCTCACATTGTTGTTGAGTTATTGTATGTAATGTTGTTGTTGTTGTTGAGTTATTGTATGAAATGTTGTTTTTGTTGAGTTATTGTATCTCACATTGTTGTTGTTAAGTTATTGTATCTCATGTTGTTGTTGTTGAGTTATTGTGTTTCATGTTGTTGTTGTTGAGTTATTGTATCAAATGTTGTTGTTGTTGAGTTATTGTATCTCATGTTGTTGTGTTGAATTATTGTAGAAAATGTTGTTGTTGTTGAGTTATTGTATCTCATGTTGTTGTTGTTGAATTATTGTATCAAATGTTGTTTTTGTTGAGTTATTGTGTCTCACATTGTTGTTGTTGAGTTATTGTATGAAATGTTGTTGTTGTTGTTGAGTTATTGTATCTCATGTTGTTTTTGTTGAGTTATTGTATCTCACGTTGTTGTTGAGTTATTGTATCTCACATTGTTGTTGTTGTATCAAAAGTTGTTGTTGTTGAGTTATTGTGTTTCATGTTGTTGTTGAGTTATTGTATCAAATGTTGTTGTTGTTGAGTTATTGTATCAAATGTTGTTTTTGTTGAGTTATTGTATCAAATGTTGTTGTTGTTGTTGAGTTATTGTATCTCACATTGTTGTTGTTGAGTATTGTGTCAAATGTTGTTGTTGAGTTATTGTATCTCACATTGTTGTTGTTGTATCAAATGTTGTTGTTGTTGAGTTATTGTGTTTCATGTTGTTGTTGTTGAGTTATTGTATCAAATGTTGTTGTTGTCGAGTTATTGTATCAAATGTTGTTGTTGTTGAGTTATTGTATCTCATGTTTTTGTTGTTGAGTTATTGTGTCTCATGTTGTTGTTGAGTTATTGTATCAAATGTTGTTGTTGTTGAGTTATTGTATCTCATGTTGTTGTTGTTGAGTTCTTGTATCTCATGTTGTTGTTGTTGAGTTATTGTATCTCACATTGTTGTTGTTGAGTTATTGTATCCAATGTTGTTTGTGTTGAGTTATTGTATCTCATGTTGTTGTTGTTGAGTTATTGCATCAAATGTTGTTGTTGTTGAGTTATTGTATCAAATGTTGTTGTTGTTAAGTTATTGTATCTCATGTTGTTGTTGTTGAGTTATTGTATCAAATGTTGTTGTTGAGTTATTGTAGCTCACATTTTTGTGGTTGAGTTATTGTATCAAATGTTGTTGATAAGTTATTGTATCAAAAGTTTTTTTTGTTGACTGTTGAATCAAATGTTGTTGTTGTTGTTGTTGTTGAGTTATTGTATCAAATGTTGTTGTTGTTGGGTTATTGTATCAAATGTTGTTGTTGTTGAGTTATTGGATCTCACATTGTTGTTGTTGAGTTCTTGTATCTCATGTTGTTGTTGTTGAGTTATCGTATCTCATGTTGTTGTTGTTGAGTTATCGTATCTCACATTGTTGTTGTTGTTGAGTTATTGTATCAAATGTTGTTTTTGTTGAGTTATTGTATCAAATGTTGTTGTTGAGTTATATCTATCAAATGTTGTTGTTGTTGTTGAGTTATTGTATCTCATGTTGTTGTTGTTGAATTATTTTATCAAATGTTGTTTTTGTTGAGTTATTGTGTCTCACATTGTTGTTGAGTTATTGTATGAAATGTTGTTGTTGTTGTTGAGTTATTGTATGAAATGTTGTTTTTGTTGAGTTATTGTATCTCACATTGTTGTTGTTGAGTTCTTGTATCTCACGTTGTTGTTGTTAAGTTATTGTATCTCATGTTGTTGTTGTTGAGTTATTGTATCAAATGTTGTTGTTGTTGAGTTATTGTATCTCATGTTATTGTTGTTGAATTATTGTATCAAATGTTGTTTTTGTTGAGTTATTGTGTCTCACATTGTTGTTGTTGAGTTATTGTATGAAATGTTGTTGTTGTTGAGTTATTGTATGAAAAATTGTTTTTGTTGAGTTATTGTATCTCACATTGTTGTTGTTGAGTTCTTGTATCTCACGTTGTTGTTGTTAAGTTATTGTATCTCATGTTGTTGTTGTTGAGTTATTGTGTTTCATGTTGTTGTTGTTGAGTTATTGTATCAAATGTTGTTGTTGAGTTATTGTATCAAATGTTGTTGTTGTTGAGTTATTGTATCAAATGTTGTTGTTGTTGAGTTATTGTATCTCATGTTGTTGTTGTTGAGTTATTGTATCAAATGTTGTTGTTGTTGAGTTACTGTATCACACATTGTTGTTGAGTTATTGTGTTTCATGTTGTTGTTGTTGAGTTACTGTATCACACATTGTTGTTGAGTTATTGTGTTTCATGTTGTTGTTGTTGAGTTATTGTATCAAATGTTGTTGTTGTTGAGTTATTGTATCAAATGTTGTTGTTGTTGAGTTATTGTATCAAATGTTGTTGTTGTTGAGTTATTGTATCTCATGTTGTTGTTGTTGAGTTATTGTGTCTCATGTTGTTGTTGTTGTTGAGTTATTGTATCAAATGTTGTTCTTGTTGAGTTATTGTATCTCATGTTGTTGTTGTTGAGTTATTGTATCTCACATTGTTGTTTTTGAGTTCTTGTATCTCATGTTGTTGTTGTTGAGTTATTGTATCTCATGTTGTTGTTGTTGAGTTATTGTATCTCATGTTGTTTTTGTTGAGTTATTGTGTTTCATGTTGTTGCTGTTGAGTTATTGTATCAAATGTTGTTGTTGAGTTATTGTATCTCACATTGTTGTTGCTGCTACCTGCCCTCAAGTTGTGGCAATACTGTTATATTAACTGTCATGCCAATAAAGCTGAACTGAATGGAGAGAGAGAGACAGAGAGAGAGGGAGCTACACCTTCCTCCATGTGCTCACTGCACTACAAGCATGGAGTGAATGTGAAGAGAGGAGAGAGAGAAGAAGAAGAGGAGGATGATGGGAGGAAAAATGAGAGAGAGGAAGAGAACACACACACACACACACAAGCACACACACACACACACACACACTGACTGGCGGGCGAGGAGGCGCGTCATGGGGTTGCGCCTCCTCATCATCAGGAGAACCTGACGGTTGAGGAAGACGAAGAGCGCTCCCAGGAAGCCACAGCAGATCCTGCACAGGAAGTGGAGGAGAGGGTGAGAAGAGTAGAGGTGGAGTAGAGGTGGAGAAGAAGGAGGTTAAAAAGTAAACCATGCAACTTTAAGTGGTTTAGCCGTCCTTTTCCTCCTGCTCTCTGCTTCCTGCCTCCTCTCACCCAATGACAGCGAAGGCTGGAAGCTCCTTGAGGTCAAAGGGGAAATCCATCCTGAAGCTGGTCCTGAACAGAGCAGTGATGGTGACTGAGGAGGAGGAGGAGGAGGAGAGGAGGAGGAGGAAGGAGGAGGAGAGAAGGAGGAGAGGAGGAGAGAAGGAGGAGGAGGAGGAGGAAGGAGGAGGAGAGGAGAAGGAGGAGGAAGGAGGAGGAGGAGAAGGTGAGAAGGAGGAGAGGAGGAGAGGAGGAGAGGAGGAGGAGGAGGAGGAGGAGGAGAGAAGGAGGAGAGGAGGAGGAAGGAGGAGGAGGAGGAGGAAGGAGGAGGAGGAGGAGAAGGAGAGAAGGAGGAGAGGAGGAGAGAAGGAGGAGGAGGAGGAGGAGGAGGAGGAGGAGAAGGAGAGAAGGAGGAGAGGAGGAAGGAGGAGGAGGAGGAGAAGGAGGAGGAGGAGGAGAAGGAGAGAAGGAGGAGAGGAGGAGAGAAGGAGGA
>NC_137193.1:2573246-2583246 GCF_960531495.2 Zeus faber | reverse complement strand
GCGAGAATGAAGCCAAAAATCTGGGTGTAATCATGGACGGCGATCTTATTTTAAGAGCCATATCAATCACATCACAAAATCATCCTTCTACCATCTAAAAAACATTTCAAAATGAAGAGGCTTCCTGTCAAAGGCAGACTCCAAAAAATGACTCTCTGCATTCAAAGGAGATCAGACGACTGTAATGGCCTCTTCACCGGCCTCCCCAAACCAGCCGTGCAGCGGCTGCAGTTCATCCAAAACGCGGCTGCACACGTTGTCACTGCGACAACAAGGTTTGAACACATCACAGCTGTTCTTACACCTCTACACGCTCCGTCAAAACTACAACTGATTTGAAGATTCTGCTGCTTGGATCTTCTTCTTCTTTGTGCTGCTCCCGTTAGTGGTGGCCACAGCGGATCATCTGCCTCCAACACCTTGTGTTCTGCATCTTCCTCCCTGACACCACCCGCCTGTATGTCTTCCCTCAGCACCTCCATCAAGCTTCTCTTTATCTTCCTCTTTTCCTCTTGCCTGGCAGCTCCACCCTCAGCCTCCTTCTCCCAATGTAACTCTCATGTCTCCTCCACACGTGTCCAAACCATCTCAATCTGGCCTCTCTCACTTTTCCACCAAACTGTCCAACCTGAACTGTCCCTCTAATGTCCTCATTCTTAATCCTGTCCATCCTTGTCCCTCCCAATGAAAACCTCCACATCCTCAACTCTGCCACCTCCACTTCATCCACCTGCTTTTTTGTCAGTGCCACCGCCTCTAAACCGTACAACATGGCTGCTCTTACTACGTTCTGTACACCTTCCCCTTCACTCATGCTGCACACATCACTCCGCCCACTCCACCCTGCCTGTACTCTCTTCTTCACCTCTCTCCTGCACTCTGCGCTGCTTTGGATGGTCGACCCCAAGTACTTGAACTCATCCGCCTTCTCCACCTCCACTCCTTGCATTCTCAGCTTTTCTCCGCCCTCCCTCCCATTCAGGCACATGTATTGTGTCTTACTCCTGCTGATTCTGCTACTTGTATAAAGATATAAATGGCCTTGCACCTCAGCATATAAAAATTAATGTGAATTATACAGGAACCAGCAAGAACTCTCAGGTCCACAGGCAGTGCTCTTTTAACTCTCCGTCGTACCAGCTCTAAAGCAGGGAAGGCCGCTTTCTGTATCTATGCCCCAAGTAAATGGAACACTCTGCCGAGGGTGTTCCATTTACATTTACTTAAAAAAACAGGTTAAAAACCTTGCTGTTCACTACAGTCTATGACGGACGTGTGTGTGTGTGTGTGTGTGTGTGTGTGTGTGTGTGTGTGTGTGTGTGTGTGTTTTCTATGTTGTGAGATTACGGGTTGGTGCTGCTGTTTCTGTTGTTGTTGTTTCTGTTGTTGCTGCTGTTGTTCTTGTTTTTGTTGTGAGATTGCAGTGAAAGGATAGTAAGAAGGGTGTGTTTTTCAGAGAGAGAGAGTCAAAAGGATCTCCCTCCCGAGGTTTGAATGAAAACTTGACCTGTAATTTACAGATGCTAATTAATGCACCTTGACCGGATTGAGATGAGATGGTGCACACTGTTGACTGAGCACAAACAAGGAGATTTCCGGTTCCGGAGAAAGCTACCACTTCCGGTTCCGGTGATGTCTTTGTGTGTGCGTTACTTTGGTGAATCGTTTCCCAACTTTACCTGATTTTGGATTACCAATTTCGGATTTTTCGTACTGTGCTATCCGTACTTTTTCCTGGCTTTGAACCTGCTGGTGTTGATATTGCTGCTGCTGTTATTGTTGTTTGTGTGATTGCTGCTGCTGTTGTTGCTGCTGTTGTTGTTGCTTCTGTGGTGGCTGCTGCTGCTGCTGCTGCTGCTGCTGTTGTTGTTTTCTGTTGTTGCTGCTGCTGCTGTCTTTGCTACTGTGGTTGTAGTTGCTTTTGTTGTTGTTTTTGTTGTTATATTTGTTGATTTTATTGTTGTTGCTGCTGCTTTTGTTATTGCTGTTGTTTCAGGGGCATTCTTTTGAAATGACCACCTGACATCACTGTTCTTTCTTTGATTGTATTTCTTTGTAAAGAGCATTGTGTGGACCTGGTATGAAATGTGCTTTATAAATAAAGATTGACTTGACTTTTTAATCTACCTGTGTCCTTTTTAAACCACCTGTGTCCTATTTACCTGTGTCCTTTTTAATCTACCTGTGTCCTTTTTACCTGCGTCCTTGTTGAAGACGGACAAAACACGGAAGATGAAGGCACTGAAGGTGGCGGCAAAGTATCCTCTCCAGTAGTTCCTCACCGCAAAGTAGGTGGAGGTCACCTCGATGCTGAACAGCACCCCTGGTGGAGGGAGGGGGACGTGCACCTTGCAGTTGGTCACTTTAGTCACTTGAACCTGTGTTTTTTAGGTTTTCTCAACTTCTAATGTATTGATATACAGATATGTATAACTCTGCAGTTACAATTATAATTATTACTAATAATTATAATAGTAATACTAAATATTACTAATGCTACCATCATATGAATCTATATTTTACAATACAATTACAGGATATATAACATGATATAGAATATACTTTGGCATAGTATATCTACTATATGATCTATGCTTTGTACCTCCTAGTGGAGTCCCGAAGCAGCAGCCGACACCCACAGCACACCCCACGGTCAGGATGTCAGTGTAACAGTATGGATTCTACTGGACACACACACACACACACACACACACACACACACCTTAACATAATACAATAATAACTTTATATAAAACTTTTCAAATCAGTCGCAAAGTATTTCACACAGAATTAAAAGTAATTATTATAATTATTATTATTTTATTTTTTATTGTAATAATATTCTCATAACAAAGTTTTATTTGTTATTGTTTTTTGGTTAATATACATTTTGTTTGTTAATTTTGTTGTTATTATTATTTATTTTGTTATTGCTTTGTTATAATTTTTTAGTTATTGTTTTTTGTTATTATTTTCTTTTTGTTATAATTTTTTTAATTATCGTTTATTTGTTATTGTTTTGTTATGGTTTTTCAGCTTCTTACCTGATAAACACCTGAGAAAAACATCATGAACCTGCTGATAACGGCTGCACAGATGCTGGCGATGTGCACGAAGGGACCCTAAACACACACACACACAAATTATTTTAAAGTTATGAAACCATTATTTATGAGAAACAAAGGTTAAATATACTGCCATATTTATATTTATATTATATTATATTAAGTCATCGCATTAGCTTAAATGTTACACGCATCAGCCACAACATTAAACACCACTAATAACACTAACACTGTGTCGCTCCCCCTGGTGTCCCCAAAACAGCTGTGAGGTGGCGGCATGGACTCCACCAGACTCTGAAGGTGTCCTGTGGTATCTGGCACCAAGACATTAGCAGCAGATCCTTTAAGTCCTGCAAGGTGGAGGTGGGGCCCACATGGATCGGGCTTGTTGTTCCAGCACATCCCACAGATACATTTACATTTACATTTAGTCATTTAGCAGACGCTTTTATCCAAAGCGACTTACAAGGGAGAATAACATTCAGCTACATTGCGACAGAGATTAGTGTAGATGCTCCGTCTTCTTCCATTGCTCCGTGTTCCAGTAGTGACGCTCACATATTCATTGTAGGTGCTTTCAGGGGTGGACAGGGGTCAGCATGGACACTGTGAGCTCCCATACGCAGCAAGCTGCCATGCACTGTGTGTTCTACACCTTTCTATCACAGCAACATTCACTGTTTCAACACTTTGTGCTGCAGTGGTTCTACTGTGGCATCGAACCAGACGGACTAGACATGGCTCCCCACGTGCAGAATTATGGAATAATAATCAAACTATGTTAAGACTATCAAAATAAAATAAAAAATTGTAATTAAATAATTTTTATGTCAGAAATGTGTTTTTTTTCCTCAGAATTCAGTTGGTTTAGTGATGTGTAGATACAGGTTTTACTCATTCAAAACATTCAAAACGCGTTTTTTTCTGTCATTTGACATATTTGTTAAGGAACATTGTGAAGGTGTTCCAGGTACTGATGGAGGTATTGATGGAGGTATTGGTGGAGGTACTGGTGGATGTATTGGTGGAGGTACTGATGGAGGTACTGATGGAGGTAGTGATGGAGGTAGTGATGGAGGTAGTGGTGGAGGTAGTGATGGAGGTAGTGGTGGAGGTAGTGGTGGAGGTAGTGGTGGAGCCCTGCCCACCTCCTTCCCCACCGGCATGCCGCTGCCCAGGCCGGCGGTCAGGCCGATGACCTTGGCGGTGAAGGCCTTGAGGGTGAGGAAGTCCTTGAGGGCCACGCCCCTCAGGATAGTCTTCAGCTCAGGGATGCCAGAGCCTGAGCATCAGGGGCCACAAACAACAAGAAATCATCAGCTCACCCTGCTGCGTGGCCCCTGGAGGGCTGCCAAGTACCCCCTGGAGCTCTGGGGAGGACCTCCAGGGGCCACGCAACCAAGTGCGAAAAAGTAATTGACAAACATAATAAATGATGATGACATATGACATCATCTAATATTACATGTTAGATCATAACACGCTTGATGTGAAAGCCCTGCACGTCCATGGAGGGCCCCTGGGGGCCACAGTGTGAGAACGTATATTAAAGCATAGTAAATTATATGTGTGTGTGTGTGTGTGTGTGTGTGTGTGTGTGTGTGTGTGTGTGTGCACTACACACCCACGGCCTGCGGCGCCACCAGGTGGCAAAAGAGGGAGGAAAGGAGGATGAGCAGCAGAGGATAAGAAACCCAGAAGAGGAACTGGAGGAGGACGTTCCCCTTCAACTCCACATAGACCCACTTATAGACTGGAGGGAGGGAGGAGGGAGGAGGGAGAACAAAAGAAAGATGGTTTGAAAGAATGTCTGCCATCCCTCCCTCCATCCAACTATCTGTTATTCGCTCCTGGCCCCCTGCTGGTGGGCCCTGGCCCCGTCTCATACCCTTCAGGCTCCTGGTGCTGGCGTAGTCCATGGCCCAGCTGACCAGGGCCATGGTGACGCCCAGCAGGACCAGGAAGATCCAGTCCTCCCCCAAGTGGGACACCAGGAAACCCTGGACCCGGGTCATGCCGCCTGCGAACAGAGCAACACACGGACCTATATACATACACAGTACATATATATATATATATATATATATATATATATATACATATATATATAAATATACATATACATTTATATACATACAAATATATACATATCTATGAATATATATATATATATATACTTTAATTAGATTTTCATTTTTTATTGTTATTTATTTTTTTTATCTTAAGATATTATTACTATTTGTAAAACTATAAAAAGTTAAAAAGTTGTGTTTCTCTCTGCACAGAATCAGGGAAAATGTATAAATTTGAATGATTTATTCTGTAATTATTTACCGCTACACTTGTCGTCGCACCGTCTGTTGTTGATTGATGACGTCACTTCCTGTTCCTGTTCCTCTGAAGTCCCCGCCCGACCACTCTTTGCACGCTGACCGTGGCGGCTGCAACTGTGGCTGCCATGTTTCTTGATTTGTCTCTCGGTCAGGAGGCGAGTGGCCTCGTGCCTCATCGACGCCCCCTGCTGTTCCCGGTACTCGCCATACAGCTGCCAATCAATCCCAACAATCAATATATCAATCAATGAGTTGGTCAATAAGTTAGAAAGTTGTTCAATCAGCCATTTGGCCAATCAATCGATTGATCAATAATCCATCCATGCCGGACACCAGGACAATCGATCAATAAACAAGTTAATCGGTGCGCTTACATGCACCTGAATAATCCGATCACATCGCAGCAGAGGGTGGTTTTCCCTAAATAGTGGAGCAACTAGTTCCAGTCAATATTTGACGACGTGCTGTAAATGACTGCTTCCTGTCAGTATCCGGACTCCTTCCTGTCAATAACACGACTCCTTCCTGTCAATAACAGAACTCCTTCCTGTCAATAACAAAACTACTTCCTGTCAATAACACGACTCCTTCCTGTCAATAACACAACTACTTCCTGGCAGTAACACGACTCCTTCCTGTCAGTTACACGACTCTTTCCTGTCAATAACCTGAGTACTTCCTGTCAGTAACACGACTCTTTCCTGTCAGTATCACGACTCCTTCCTGACAGTATCACGACACCTTCCTGTCAATAACATGACTACTTCCTGTCAGTAACACGACTACTTCCTGTCAGTAACACGACTCCTTACTGTCAGTATCACGACTCCTTCCTGACAATAACACGACTACTTCCTGTCAATAACACGACTACTTCCTGTCAGAAACACGACTAGTTCCTTTCAGTAACACGACTACTTCCTGTCAGTATCACGACTCCTTCCTGTCAATAACCTGACTACTTCCTGTCAGAAACACAACTCCTTCCTGTCAGTAACACGACTCCTTCCTGTCAGTAACACGACTACTTCCTGTCAGTATCACAAGTCCTTCCTGTCAGTTACATGACTCTTTCCTGTCAGTAACACGACTCTTTCCTGTCAATAAACTGACTACTTCCTATGAGTAACACGACTCCTTCCAGTCAGTATCACGACTCCTTCCTGTCAGTATCACGACTCCTTCCTGTCAGTATCACGACTACTTCCTGTCAGTATCACGACTCCTTCCTGTCAGTAACAGGACTCCTTCCTGTCAGTAACACGACTACTTCCTGTAAGTAACACAGCTACTTCCTGTCAGTAACACGACTACTTCCTGTAAGTAACACAACTACTTCCTGTCAGTATCACGACTCCTTCCTATCAATAACCTGACTACTTCCTGTAAGTAACACAACTAATTCCTGTCAGTATCACGACTCCTTCCTGTCAATAACCTGACTACTTCCTGTCAGAAACACAACTCCTTCCTGTCAGTAACACGACTACTTCCTGTCAGTAACACGACTCCTTCCTGTCAGTAACACGACTACTTCCTGTCAGTATCACGAGTCCTTCCTGTCAGTTACATGACTCTTTCCTGTCAGTGACACGACTCTTTCCTGTCAATAAACTGACTACTTCCTATGAGTAACACGACTCCTTCCAGTCAGTATCACGACTCCTTCCTGTCAGTATCACGACTACTTCCTGTCAGTATCACGACTCCTTCCTGTCAGTAACAGGACTCCTTCCTGTCAGTAACACGACTACTTCCTGTAAGTAACACAACTACTTCCTGTCAGTAACACGACTACTTCCTGTAAGTAACACAACTACTTCCTGTCAGTATCACGACTCCTTCCTATCAATAACCTGACTACTTCCTGTAAGTAACACAACTAATTCCTGTCAGTATCACAACTCCTTCCTGTCAGTAACACGACTACTTACTGTCAGTAACACGAATACTTCCTTACAGTAACACAACTCCTTCCTGTCAATAACCTTACTACTTCCTGTCAGTAACACGACTGCTAACTGTCAATAACCTGACTACTTCCTGTCAGTAACACGACTCCTTCCTGTCAGTAACACAACTCCTTCCTGTCAATAACCTGACTACTTCCTGTCAACAACCTGACTAATTCCTGTCACTAACCTGACTACGTCCTGTCAATAACCTGACTACTTCCTGTCAATAACCTGACTACTTCCTGTCAATAACCTGAGGACTTCCTGTCAATAACCTTACTACTTCCTGTCAGTAACACGACTACTTCCTGTCAGTAACACGACTCCTTCCTGTCAGTATCACGACTACTTCCTGTCAGTAACACGACTCCTTCCTGTCAGTATCACAACTCCTTCCTGTTAGTAACACGAATACTTCCTGTCAGTAACCTGACTCCTTCCTGTCAATAACCTGACTACTTCCTGTCAATTACCTTACTACTTCCTGTCAATAAAACGACTACTTCCTGTCAGTAACACGACTAGTTCCTTTCAGTAACACGACTACTTCCTGTCAGTATCACGACTCCTTCCTGTCAATAACCTGACTACTTCCTGTCAGAAACACAACTCCTTCCTGTCAGTAACACGACTCCTTCCTGTCAGTAACACGACTACTTCCTGTCAGTATCACAAGTCCTTCCTGTCAGTTACATGACTCTTTCCTGTCAGTAACACGACTCTTTCCTGTCAATAAACTGACTACTTCCTATGAGTAACACGACTCCTTCCAGTCAGTATCACGACTCCTTCCTGTCAGTATCACGACTCCTTCCTGTCAGTATCACGACTACTTCCTGTCAGTATCACGACTCCTTCCTGTCAGGAACAGGACTCCTTCCTGTCAGTAACACGACTACTTCCTTTAAGTAACACAACTACTTCCTGTCAGTAACACGACTACTTCCTGTAAGTAACACAACTACTTCCTGTCAGTATCACGACTCCTTCCTATCAATAACCTGACTACTTCCTGTAAGTAACACAACTAATTCCTGTCAGTATCACGACTCCTTCCTGTCAATAACCTGACTACTTCCTGTCAGAAACACAACTCCTTCCTGTCAGTAACAAGACTACTTCCTGTCAGTAACACGACTCCTTCCTGTCAGTAACACGACTACTTCCTGTCAGTATCACGAGTCCTTCCTGTCAGTTACATGACTCTTTCCTGTCAGTGACACGACTCTTTCCTGTCAATAAACTGACTACTTCCTATGAGTAACACGACTCCTTCCAGTCAGTATCACGACTCCTTCCTGTCAGTATCACGACTACTTCCTGTCAGTAACACGAATACTTCCTGTCAGTATCACGACTCCTTCCTGTCAGTATCACGACTCCTTCCTGTCAGTATCACGACTCCTTCCTGTCAGTATCACGACTCCTTCCTGTCAGTATCACGACTCTTTCCTGTTAATAAACTGACTACTTCCTATGAGTAACACGACTCCTTCCAGTCAGTATCACGACTCCTTCCTGTCAGTATCACGACTACTTCCTGTCAGTAACACGAATACTTCCTGTCAGTAACCTGACTCCTTCCTGTCAATAACCTGACTACTTCCTGTCAATTACCTTACTACTTCCTGTCAATAACACGACTACTTCCTGTCAGTAACACGACTAGTTCCTTTCAGTAACACGACTACTTCCTGTCAGTATCACGACTCCTTCCTGTCAATAACCTGACTACTTCCTGTCAGAAACACAACTCCTTCCTGTCAGTATCACGACTCCTTCCTGTCAGTAACACGACTACTTCCTGTCAGTATCACAAGTCCTTCCTGTCAGTTACATGACTCTTTCCTGTCAGTAACACGACTCTTTCCTGTCAATAAACTGACTACTTCCTATGAGTAACACGACTCCTTCCAGTCAGTATCACGACTCCTTCCTGTCAGTATCACGACTCCTTCCTGTCAGTATCACGACTACTTCCTGTCAGTATCACGACTCCTTCCTGTCAGTAACAGGACTCCTTCCTGTCAGTAACACGACTACTTCCTGTAAGTAACACAACTACTTCCTGTCAGTAACACGACTACTTCCTGTAAGTAACACAACTACTTCCTGTCAGTATCACGACTCCTTCCTATCAATAACCTGAATACTTCCTGTAAGTAACACAACTAATTCCTGTCAGTATCACGACTCCTTCCTGTCAATAACCTGACTACTTCCTGTCAGAAACACAACTCCTTCCTGTCAGTAACACGACTACTTCCTGTCAGTAACACGACTCCTTCCTGTCAGGAACACGACTACTTCCTGTCAGTATCACGAGTCCTTCCTGTCAGTTACATGACTCTTTCCTGTCAGTGACACGACTCTTTCCTGTTAATAAACTGACTACTTCCTATGAGTAACACGACTCCTTCCAGTCAGTATCACGACTCCTTCCTGTCAGTAACAGGACTCCTTCCTGTCAGTATCACGACTCCTTCCTGTCAGTATCACGACTACTTCCTGTCAGTATCACGACTCCTTCCTGTCAGTAACAGGACTCCTTCCTGTCAGTAACACGACTACTTCCTGTAAGTAACACAACTACTTCCTGTCAGTAACACGACTACTTCCTGTAAGTAACACAACTACTTCCTGTCAG
>NC_137193.1:2563246-2565746 GCF_960531495.2 Zeus faber | reverse complement strand
TATCAGTTATAAAACTACTTATTAAACTAGACATATCAGTTATAAAACTAGTTATAAAACTAGACATAGTTATAAAACTAGACACTAGTTATTAAACTAGATATATTAGTTACAAAACTAGTTATAAAACTAGACAGTTATAAAACTAGACACTAGATATTAAACTAGATATATTAGTTACAAAACTAGCTCTAAAACTAGACACTAGTTATTAAACTAGACATATTAGTTATACAACTAGTAATAAAACTAGACATTTTAGTGATAAAACAAGACATATTAGTTATTAAACTAGACATATTACTTATAAAACGACACACTAGTTATTAAATAGACATATTAGTTATAAAACTAGACACTAGTTATTAAACTAGACATATTAGTCCATCACCACACGCTCCAACCAGAAGCCATGGATGACTGCAGAGGTACATGTTCTGCTGAGAGCCTGAGATACGGCCTTCAGAGCAGGATATAAGGAGGCTCTGAGAACAGCGAGGGCCTAACTGTCCCGGGCCGCCAGGGAAGCAAAGCGAGCGCATGCCCGGAAAATCCACGGCCACTTCAGTGACGGCGAAGACACACGGCAGCTGTGGCAGGACATCCAAGCCATCACCCACTACAGGACATCAACACCAGCCTGTGATAGCAATGCCTCTCTGCCTGATGCGCTGAACGCATTCCACGCCCGGTTCGAAGCACAAAACGATGTGGTGGCGTGGAAGAACACCCCCCCTCCCGATGACCAGGTGCTATGTCTGACCACAGCTGATGTGGAAAAGACACTGGGCAGAGTCAACCCGCACAAGGCTGCTGGCCCAGACAACATCCCCGGGAGTATGCTCAAAGGGTGTGCAGACCAACTGGCAGATGTTCTTACAGACATCTTCAACATCTCCCTGAGCAGCGCCACCGTCCTAACGTGCTTCAAGACTGCCACTGTTGTCCCTGTGCCCAAGAAGTCACCTGTGTCCTGCCTCAATGACCACCGCCCCCTCGCACTCACCCCCACCATCATGAAGTGCTTCAAGAGGCTGATCCAGAGGCACATAAAGAGGTTCCTGCCTCCCGCCCTAGACCCCCTGCAGTTCGCGTATCGAGCCAACCACTCCACTGATGATGCCATCTCCACCGCCCTCCACCTAGCACTCACCCACCTGGACAAAAAGGACACATACGTCCGAATGCTGTTCATAGACTTCAGCTCTGCATTCCATATGATCATCCCCCAGCACCTGACCAGGAAGCTGAGCCTGCTGGGCCTGAACACCTCCCTCTGCAATAGGATCCTGGACCTTCGGCACGGTGGCGCAGTGCATTGCACTGCTGCCTCACAGCAAGAAGGTCCTGGGTTCGATTCCCGCCTGGGGCGCTGTTGGCACCGTGCTCCGGCGGGTTATCTCCCAAATAGGAGCCTTTCTGTGTGGAGTTTGCATGTTCTCCCCGTGCTCACATGGGGTTTCCTCCACCTCCCGTCAGTAAGGACCCCCACCAAAAACATGCACCCATCATTGTCTGACTAGCAATGGACATTTATCACCTGGTCCCCGGGCGCGTCCACGTACGCTGCCCACTGCTCCTGGCTGTGCCCCCGGAGGAAGGACAAGCCAGGATGGGTCAAAAGCAGAGAATCCATTTCACCGGCCACCATCAAAAGCATGTGCGTGTGTGTGTGTGCAAGCATGTGTTGTAGTGTGGTGTGTTGTGTGACTAATAAAGACTGTTTCTTCTTCTTCTTTTCTTCTGACAGGGGGACCTCAGACGGTTCGGATCGGGAACAACACCTCCAGCATCACCACACTGAGCACAGGGGCCCCCCAGGGCTGTGTGCTCAGTCCGCTGCTGTTCACACTACTGACTCATGACTGCACAGTGCTGCACTGCTCCAATCACATCATCAAGTTCGCCGATGACACATCCGTGGTGGGTCTTATCAAAAAGGAGTCAGCATACAGAGAGGAGGTGAAACAACTGACAACCTGGTGCAAAGTCAACAACCTGTCGCAAGAGACGGTTGTTGACTAGGAGAGCACAGAGGGACCACGCGCCACTGGACATCGACGGCTCCCCAGTGGAGATTGTGAGAACACCAAATTCCTCGGTGTCCACCTGGAGGAGAACTTAACCTGGTCCCTCAACACCTGCTCCACTGTAAAGAAAGCCCAGCAGCGTCTCTACCTCCTGAGGAAGCTGAGGAGAGCCCACCTCCCGCCCCCCATCCTCACCACGTTCTACAGAGGGACTGTCGAGAGCATCCTGAGGAGCTGCATCACTGCCTGGTTCTGTAACTGCACCAACCTGGACCATAAGAACCTGCAGCGAGTAGTGAGGACAGCTAAAAAGATCATGGGAGTCCCTCTCCCCTCCATCTCAAACATCTACACCACACGCTGACTCCGCAAAGCAACCAGCACCCCTCACATCAACTTTTCACCCGCCTCCCATCTGGCAGAAGGTACTGAGGCAAACGGTCCCTCACATCTAGACTATGCAACAGCTT
>NC_137193.1:2520746-2558246 GCF_960531495.2 Zeus faber | reverse complement strand
TCTCCAAAAGATTGCAGCTCCATCCATCCACTGTAAGACAAATCATTTACAAATGGAGCCTTCGACATGACAGCAACGACGTCTAGAAGTGGACGCCCATCAAAACTATCACCCAGAAGCACCAGAAGAATAATAAATCAGGTAAAGGCCAACCCACACATCACCTGTAGAGAGGTTCAGACCTCTCTGGTAGCATCTGGGACAAATGTGAATGCGTCTACAATCAGAGGAAAACTGAAAAGCCCTGATGTTCATGGGGGGGTTGCGAGAAGGAAGCCTCTGCTCTGCCCGTTTCAACTTGGCCAGAGAGCACTTGGACAAGCCAGAGGTCCAGAGATCTCTGGACAGACGAGTCCAAAATGGAATTATTTGGTCACAATTAAAACCACCGTGTTTGGAGAAAAGCCAACACTGCATATGGAGAAAACAACCTCCACCCAACAGTGAAGCATGGGGGTGGAGATGTGAAGGTCTGGGACTGCTTTTCTGCTTCTGAACCTGGACGACTCCATATTACCCAAGGAACCATGTATTCTCAGGCGTATCAACAAATTCTTGATCAGAATCTCCTGCCATCAATCAGGGAGTTGAAGCTGGGACGAAAATGGATTATGCAACAAGACAATGACCCAAAATATTCCAGCAAAATTACAAAGGAACGGCTTCAGAGAAAGAAGATTCGTACTCTGGATCGGATATCTCTTTTTGTGTGTGTGTCCATTGTTTGGAAGGTGTTCTTTACAAATTAGGATTTGGATGTATGTTTAATAAAGTTATTTTTATGTTTTTCTGGGGGGGTTCACAAACTTTCAAGCAGCACTGTATGTATCCATATACCTCTACATATCTATAACTCTATACATCTATCTGTATACAGTATCTATATATCTCCATATAATTTCTATCTCTATATATCTCTATACAGTAGATCTACATCTATATCTCTGTCCGTATACAGTATCTATATCACTTTATACGTCTCTTTATCTACATCTATATGTACATATATCTATATATTTTCTATATATATATCTTTCTGAACACAGAATGTTTATCTAGCTATATATCACTATACACTGTCTATCTCTATATCTACATCTATACATCCATATATCTCTATATATCTTTATCTATATATCTACATCTACATCTCTATATATCTATCTGCGTAATGTTTGTCCCCAAACCTGGAGAGAAGCTCCAGTCATTCCTTGTGTTGTGCTTTCGCTCTGTCTCCCTCGTCATGGATGGAAAGTTATCTGGCGGGTAGAACACGCAGAGCTTACATCAACGGAAGCTTTTCAGATCCCACACGTGTGGAGTGTGGAGTTCCACCAGGAAGGTGGCTTGGCCCGTTGCTTTTTTCTATTTTCACCAATGATCTTTCACTTGCTTTAAAAAAAACTCTGCGTCCTAGTATGCAGGTGGCACCATATACATGTATGCACCCTTTGCCAATTAAATCATGGAAACCCTCAGCAAAAAGATGCAGACAGATATAAAAAATAATAATATAAATGAATGGAATAAGATAGAATTAAACTGAGTGAAAGGTAAAGCGCTAAAGTAGAAGTTAAATGTAAGGTCAACATGTGTCTTGTGCTTGGGCATCAGAGGAGGAGTTTCCTCTCCTGGAACAGGGCGGAGTCATCGTAGCTGTTGCTGCGCTGCAGGAAGGAGCCTCTGGCTGAACGCACTGTGTTGTGTGAGCAGCAGGTCGTGTAGGGGCCGTGCAGCGTTGTCATGACGCTGAGCAGCAGGTCGTGTAGGGGCTGTGCGGTGTTGTCATGACGCTGAGCAGCAGGTCGTGTAGGGGCTGTGCGGTGTTGTCATGACGCTGAGCAGCAGGTCGTGTAGGGGCTGTGCGGTGTTGTCATGACGCTGAGCAGCAGGTCGTGTAGGGGCTGTGCGGTGTAGTCATGACGCTGAGCAGCAGGTCGTGTAGGGGCTGTGCGGTGTTGTCATGACGCTGAGCAGCAGGTCGTGTAGGGGCTGTGCGGTGTAGTCATGACGCTGAGCAGCAGGTCGTGTAGGGGCTGTGCGGTGTTGTCATGACGCTGAGCAGCAGGTCGTGTAGGGGCTGTGCGGTGTTGTCATGACGCTGAGCAGCAGGTCGTGTAGGGGCTGTGCGGTGTTGTCATGACGCTGAGCAGCAGGTCGTGTAGGGGCTGTGCGGTGTAGTCATGACGCTGAGCAGCAGGTCGTGTAGGGGCTGTGCGGTGTTGTCATGACGCTGAGCAGCAGGTCGTGTAGGGGCTGTGCGGTGTTGTCATGACGCTGAGCAGCAGGTCGTGTAGGGGCTGTGCGGTGTTGTCATGGTGCTGAGCAGCAGGTTGTGTAGGGGCTGTGCGGTGTTGTCATGGTGCTGAGCAGCAGGTTGTGTAGGGGCTGTGCGGTGTTGTCATGACGTTGAGCAGCAGGTCGTGTAGGGGCTGTGCGGTGTTGTCATGACGCTGAGCAGCAGGTCGCGTAGGGGCTGTGCGGTGTTGTCATGACGCTGAGCAGCGGGTCGTGTAGGGGCTGTGCAGTGTTGTCATGACGCTGAGCAGCAGGTTGTGTAGGGGCTGTGCGGTGTTGTCATGACGCTGAGCAGCAGGTTGTGTAGGGGCTGTGCGGTGTTGTCATGACGCTGAGCAGCGGGTCGTGTAGGGGCTGTGCAGTGTTGTCATGACGCTGAGCAGCAGGTCGTGTAGGGGCTGTGCGGTGTTGTCATGATGCTGAGCAGCAGGTCGTGTAGGGGCTGTGCGGTGTTGTCATGACGCTCATGTCATGAGCAGCGTCCAACATCCAAGCTGGACCGCGATCGACGTACACCTGTGCATTTTGAACTTGCGGTGATAATCAAAATGGAGCAGCATCAGGCACTGAAAAGGAAAGAAACCATTGGTAGATCATCCACAAACAAAGTCAGCGGGACATCAAACAGTCGGGACAGTCCAGCCTGTCAAACAACAAAGAAAGGTTCAGAGAAAGTGAAGCTGAATATTTATCATTGGGATTTCTTTGGAAGACGAACTGTTACCGCTGTGTGTGGTGCGTTCCGAGATTTTATCAAACGAAGCTCTTAAGCCATGCAAACTGCACCGCCACCTCCAGAAAAAACACCAACAGGACACGTCCAAGCCACTTGAAGTTTTTGGTAATCAGGGCATCAGGGCAAGAAGAAAGTCACCGAAACGTCACGTATGGGCACCGAGAACGCAAAGGCAGCGGAAGCGTCCTATCGGTTCGCCCGACTCGTTCACTCATTGTGTGATAACTCAGTCAAACGCAGGACTGACCAGATGGCAGAGAATGTGTCACAATAGCTTATAATTAGCGCACCAGAGAGTGTTTTTTATGCCCTCCAACCGGATGAATCCACAGACGTCACAAATCTGTCAAACCTGCTTGTCCATGTAAGGTATGAAAACAATGGAGAGTTAAAGAACACTTCCTGTTTTGCAAATCTTTACCGACGCGTTCAGCTGCTGAGGCCATTTTTGACATTCTGAGCGCGTTCATAGTTTCAAGCGGGACCGACTGGTCTAAATGTGTGGGAGTGAGCACTGATGGGGCCCGTGCACTGATGGGGCCCGTGCACTGATGGGGCCCATGCACTGATGGGGCCCGTGCACTGATGGGGCCTGTGCGATGCTGGGCCAGAACAGTGGCGTCATCACCTGGGGGTGAAAGCTGGGGCTCCCCTCGTAGCATGTAGCATCTATCCACTGCAGTATACACGGAGCAGCACTGGCTGTAAAGAAAATGCTGCAGATCTAAAGTCTGTTGTAGATGAGATGATGATTCTCTTGGAGTAATATATCTGTTATTGATTCTCTTGGAGGAATATATCTGTTATTGATTCTCTTGGAGCAATATATCTGTTATTGATTCTCTTGGAAGAATATATCTGTTATTGATTCTCTTGGAGGAATATATCTGTTATTGATTCTCTTGGAGCAATATATCTGTTATTGATTCTCTTGGAGCAATATATCTGTTATTGATTCTCTTGGAGCAATATATCTGTTATTGATTCTCTTGGAAGAATATATCTGTTATTGATTCTCTTGGAAGAATATATCTGTTATTGATTCTCTTGGAGCAATATATCTGTTATTGATTCTCTTGGAAGAATATATCTGTTATTGATTCTCTTGGAGGAATATATCTGTTATTGATTCTCTTGGAGCAATATATCTGTTATTGATTCTCTTGGAAGAATATATCTGTTATTGATTCTCTTGGAAGAATATATCTGTTATTGATTCTCTTGGAAGAATATATCTGTTATTGATTCTCTTGGAAGAATATATCTGTTATTGATTCTCTTGGAGGAATATATCTGTTATTGATTCTCTTGGAGTCATATATCTGTTATTGATTCTCTTGTAAGAATATATCTGTTATTGATTCTCTTGGAGTGATATATCTGTTATTGATTCGATCTGTTATTGATTCTCTTGGAGGAATATAACTGTTATTGATTTTAACTGGTCTCAACTGGATTCTACTCACTTTGGATTCCATAATTCCTATGGTTCTGATTATGTTCTGTCGTTTTTATGTTCTGTCGTTCTTCTGGTTCTGATGTTCTATCGCTCTTCTCATTGCCATTTTCTGTGTTATTTTCCTTCTAATGACGTTCCACTGTTTCATGTTCTCTCATTCTTCTGGTTCCCCTCATTCTGATGTTCTGTGTTTCTTCTTGTTCTGTCGTTCCTCTCCTTCTTACGTTCTGATGTTCTTCACCTCCTTTTCTCAGAATGTCTTCCAACTCGTCGGCTGATGCTTGTGAACCAGGAGAGACACTGTGTGGTGAGTCTACTCCTCCGTTCTACCATCCCTCTCCTTTCTCCCTTAATTGCATGTTTTGTCCCCTTCCACCGGTCCTCTCATGGTCTCCTTGTTTCCTCTTTATCATATTGTATATCTATATTTATTGTATACAAATAGCATAAATATATAAAGATATATTTATGATGTTTTAATGGGTTTTGTTTTCCTTGTATCCTTATTTAAATGTAAAGCATGTTGGTCTGCATTTCATATATTAAACGTGCTATAGAAATAAAATATAACATGATAATTATTATTATTAATTATTATTCTTATTAATAATAATAATGATAATAATAATAATAATAATAATAATAATAATAACATATTATAATAATATATTGTTATTTTTATTATGTAAATGTATTATTATTATTTTTTTTTTTATTATTAACAATATTATTATTATAATTATTATTATTATTATTATTATTTTTTATTAACAATAATATTATTATTATTATTATTATTATTAATAATAATAATACTACTACTAATAATAATAATAATTATTATTATTATTATTATTATTTTCCATCCTCCCCCAGTGATCAGGGTCCATGAGCAGGAGGTGTTTATCATTCCCTCTCTCCTCTTCATCTCCTTTCTCGCCATCCTTCTTGCCATCCTTCTGCTCCGCTTCTGTCCCGAGCGCCGTCGGGCCAGAACCACGGCCCCGCGCTGGGTGCAGAACCAGAACCTGCAGAACCAAGACCAGAACCCAGGCTACCAGCGCTCCGCCCACCGCCTGCATGGCGTTGATGGTGAGCAGGGTGGAGGAGATGTTTGTAATCTCCCAATTCCTGTTTCCAGTCTCCTACTTCCTGTTTCCAGTCTACTCATTTCTGTTTCCAGTCTGTTACTTCCTGGTTCTAGTTGTTACTTCCTGTTTCCAGTCTCCTTTGTCCTGTTTGTAGTCTCTTACTAGCTGTTTATAGTCTGTTACTTCCTGTTTCTAGTCTACTACTTCCTGTTTCTAGTCTGCCACTTCCTGTTTCTAGTCTGTTACTTCCTGTTTATAGTCTCCTTTGTCCTGTCTCAAGTCTGCTACTTCCTGTTTCTAGTCTGTTACTTTCAGTTTCTAGTCTAATACTTCCTGTTTCCAGTTTGTTGCTTCCTGTTTCTGAACATTTACTCCTGTTTCTAGACACTTAGTCTGCTACTTCCTTTTTCTAGTTGCTTGCTTCCAGTCTCTGACTTCCTTCTAGTCTCTCTTGCCCTGTTTCTTATCCCCTACTTCCTGTTTCTAGTCCTGTGTTTCCAGTTTCCAGTCTCAGACTTCCTGTTTCTATTCTCCTACTTCCTTTATCTAGTCCCTTACTTCCCTTTTTTCAGCCCCGGACTTCCTGTTTCTAGTCTCTTACAGCCCATTTCTTACTTCCTACCTTACTTCCTTTTTCTACGGCCTCATGTTAGCCTTACCATGTAGCACAAAGAGCTGATTTGTAGGAGCCGAAAACCTGACAAAATGCACAGTGTGTGAGACGGCTTTACTTACAGTGTCGCACCTAGAAACGCACCGAGAAAAACGACGAGTTGAGCTCTTCATCGTTCTGTCTTTCCTCAAACAGCCCCCGGAGAGTTCAACATTCTGGAACACGAGGTGGTTCCCATGACGATCAAGCACCCGTCACGGAACCTCCGGCCCACTCCGCCGCCCCCCGCCGAGTGGCAGCGCGGGGCCTTCAGCCAGGTCTCCGCCCTGACACGGACCCTGGCCATCGAACCCGACGCGCAAGCGCTGTACCGGGCGCAGCTGGACGGCCAGGGCGTAGTGCTGCGGGTGCTCACAGGTAGGATGGGATATAGATATATATATATATATATATATATATATATATATATATATATATATATATATATATATATATATATAATGAGGTATCTTCCCTTTCACTCAGCACTTCATTTCACTCTAACAGCCATTCAATGTATTATCCTTCTACATGTGTTCCTCCCCCCTCTGTTTGACATTGTCGGTGGCGGGGTCCGCCACCAATTGTGGTCAGTAAACTGTTGATATAGATACAAATAAAAAAAAGTTGCGGATGGAATTCAGCGACTTTTAGCGTCGGCATGTGATGGATTTACGCTTCAATGTAACACCAGTTTTTACCAAAATAAAAGCGTTGATTATATCCCATAACTCACTGTGCGCTCTTTACTGCCCTCTAGAGGCGGCCAGCAGCGCTGAGAGGCGGGACTTCCTGGGCTTCACTTCCTTCCTGTGGGCTCTGGGTTCGCATCCCTTCCTGCCTGCACTGTTGGGGGTCGTTTCCATGACGACGCCCCTGACCATGGTGGTGGAGGAGCTGGAACAGCGCGACCTGCTGGGCTTCCTTTGGAGGTGCAGACAGGTAATCTGGTACCGAGGCAGGAAGTAATCTGGTACTGAGGCAGGAAGTAATCTGGTGCCGAGACAGGAAGTAATCTGGTCCCTGCCCCCTCCAGCACCACCCTGCGGGACAGGCTCTGTGTGAACTGACGGAGAAGAGAATCTTCCTCATGGCGGAACAAGTGGCTTCAGCTCTGGTTGGTGAAGGAATTCTATCACTATTTATATATATATATATATATATATATATATATATATTATAATTATAACTGATTTAATATTTACTTTTATTTTCTATATTCATCTTGAGTAAAAGAAAAAAAACAGAAACAAATCAAAGACAAACTAAAAATATTTATTAGGTCCTTTCGCAGACTGAGTTTATTCTCTCCGTCATGTCTGGGATAAATCAATGTCATTTAGAGGATTATATCTGATTTATTTGTGGTATTGGTCATATATTATAACAATATATAATAATTAAACATATGATATAGTGAAAAATGTTCCTGATTTGTGTCCTGATTATTTTATTTTTGGGTAGAGTAGCAAAAACAACACTTTCTCAAAATGATATGAATATAATATTAATAATATTATCATTGTGTCTTATCAAACTCCATTAAACGATGTCACAGTGTAAACATTCCCTCTAATTGCAACCTCCAGGAGTACCTGCATGGGCGGGGCTGTATCCATGGCAACGTGGCGGCTCGCAGCGTCCTGATTGGTGGAGACCTGACGGCCAAGCTGTGGGGCTTAGGCCCCGCCTACCGCCGGGGGAGGCGGCCCCTGTCGCCGGAGACCAGGAAGTGGCACGCCCCCGAGGTACTGGCCGGCAGAGCTGTCAATCACAGCAGTGATGTGTGAGTGTTCTAGCCCCGCCCCCTCGAACAACATTACTGTAACTGAAACTGATGACTTTACTGTAAGAGATGACTTTACTGTGATGCATGACTTTACTGTAATACATGACTTTAATGGAATAGATTACTGTAACGGATTACTTTACTGTAACATTACATTACATTTCACTGCATATATGTATGAAAGTATGTATATGTATGTGACAAATAAAAAATCTTGAATCTTGAATCTAACGATTACTTTACTGTAATGCATGACTTTACTGTAACAGATTACTTTACCGTAAGAGATGACTTTACTGTGATGGATTACTTTACTGTAACAGATTATTTTACTGTCATGCATGACTTTATTGTAATACATGACTTTAATGGAATAGATAACTTTACTGTAATGGATTACTTTACTGTAACGATTACTTTACTGTAATGCATGACTTTACTGTAACTGATGACTTTACTGTTACATATTACTTTACTGTAATGCATGACTTTACTGTAACATATTACTTTACTGTGATGATTACTTTACTGTAACAGATGAATTTACTGTAACTGATTACTTTACTGTCATGCATGACTTTACCCGTAATGCATGACTTTAGTGGAATCGATTACTTTACTGTCAGGCCAGACTATAATGGATTACTTTAATTACAGATAACATTATTGTAAAGCTGAATTACTTTGGCCTTGAACTCATGTTGCTCGTGCAGCTGGAATTGAGTAAATGTTTTATTTTATCTTTGTATTTATGTACTTTGAGTATTTTTCTGTTACTTCTACTACTGAAGTACTCAGTGCTTTTACACCAGTCACTGGATACTGATGATTGAACAGAGTATCATCAGAGTTTACTTCATCTAAGTTTTATTACCTAACTCCACCGACTCGTTCATGATCAGCTGCAACACGTGACAGTAGTTGCGAAACAGAATTAGAGGTTTTATTGTTTCTGGAGATGAATTGTTCTGAGGATTCAAAGCATGAAATCAATCCAACATCAGCGTCACAGAGAGAATTCAAGACGTCAAAACACATTTTCTCTTTATTGATTTAT
Organism: Zeus faber; assembly: GCF_960531495.2. Classification (NCBI taxonomy): domain Eukaryota; kingdom Metazoa; phylum Chordata; class Actinopteri; order Zeiformes; family Zeidae; genus Zeus; species Zeus faber. The sequence continues at coordinate 2,549,164 of NC_137193.1, read as the reverse complement.
TCTTTATTGATTTTATATATTTTTTATTGATTTGATTTATTCTTTATTGATTTATTCTTTTTTGATTTTATATATTTTTTATTGATTTGATTTATTCTTTATTGATTTATTCTTCCTTTAAATTCATCACTTTCCTCTTTCTCTCCAGGTGGTCGCTGGGCGTCCTGCTCTATGAAATGGTGACGCTAGGTAGGTTTTTTAACTATTATTATTTTAACCTTCAAATCTTCTCGTCCTTAATTCTTCCATTTGAATAATTGCTCATGATGAAAAAAATATATATGTTTTGCAAAATACTGAATGTTTTTGATATAACTCAAACTTTTAAAGCAATGGCGTATCTGGATTTATTATGATGTGACGTCCGTGCACTGGGAAATAGAATAAATAGAAAAACAATCTCAACCTATTTGTAGGGTTCGTTTTTATCAAAGAAAGTATCAAGCTTTCATTTCTATATCATCTTTGACCTGTGATGTCAGTTTAAAAATAATGTTTTTCATCCTCAATCTGTTTCCCTTCCCACTAAATGTGAATTCTAACACATACATCTTGTGACGCCGGCTACAAAATAATAATAAAAGGGGAAAAGAAAGTGTTTTAAAAAGGAGCAATCAGGAAGAAGGAGCCCCCTGGAGGAAGCCAGAGGAACCACACGCTTCTCCTCCCTAATTCACTCAGCTCTGAAGTGCTGTGGTACTCCACCTCACCTGCGGTGTGCTCCTCTTGCCTCCAGGGGAGCCTCCCTTCCCCCAGGTCCAGGCCAGCGCTCTGCTCCAGCACCTCCAGAGGGGGCGGTCCTTGAAGAGGCCCCACACCTGCTCCAATGCACTGTAAGTAGGGAAAGGTGATTCCTGTCCCTGGAATTCTGTGGAAGGGAAGAGTGCTCGAGGCGGCGGCGGGACACGTTCCTACCTGGCCAGTGACCACACCCCTGGCTAACGACCTTCAACCATGAAAGGTTGCATCCACCCACCAGGGGTTAGGCTTTGACAAGTTCTCGGTGGTTCCGCGTGTTTGTTTTGGATTTTTCTTCTTTGATTTGACCTCACTACTGAAAAACAAAAGTCCTCTTAGACCCTTCCTGGCGTCGCCCCTGTCCCTGACTGTCCCATCTTCCAGGTCTCAAAAGGGAAGGGCGGCTAAAGGAAGCAGGACCTTAAGGGACCATTTATGAAAAACACTTTCAGTGCTCGTGCACGTAGGTTTGGGGGTCCAATGGGTCTACGAACACACACACTGTGAAACAACACGACCCGGGCAGTTTGATGTTTTTCAGTTTTTCTGCCTCAGTCAGAAAACAAGCTGTTGAGGTCGTAGGAGATAGTTGATGGAATGGAGTCAGATCAGGCCAAAAAATGTCTAGCGCAGGGGTTTTGTGCCAACCATACGGGGAAGGAGGTTCTTACTGAGGGGGGGAAAATCTGATGCGTCGCCTTGATCCATGAGGAAAACATGTAAAATGGCGCCCGGACTCAAGTATCTGAAGGGAGCACGACCCTGACAGAGGGTCGCCAGAAATCGCAGGGGGGTTCCTAAAGGCTTGAGAAGATATATTGGAACAAAATCCATGACTTACAGTATGTGTTCTAATGCATTATACGCCTTTAAAACCATGAAGATAGAACCCATTCAGACAAAAGTGGCCACCGAGCGCTTATAAATGCATGAAGTGAGATGAAAAGGTGGGAACTCCTGCACGACACAATGCTCCACTAACACCGTTAAATTCAATAACATCAAAATCGTCTTATTGTAATAGTTACATTACATTACATTTAGCAGACGCTTTTATCCAAAGCGACTTACAATTTTTCAAACACCGACGGACGCAGCCATCAGGAGCAATTAGGGGTTAAGTGTCTTGCTCAAGGACACTACAGCATGCTAGCAGGAGGAGCCCGGGATCGAACCAGCAACCTTTAGATCACTAGACCACCAGCTCTACCGCCTGAGCTACCATCCCCATAGTAATAGTGATGGTCGTTGCGCCTCCCTCCCTCCAGGTATTCCATCATCAGGTCCTGCGGTCAGTGGAGCGTGGGGCAGCGCCCCCCCGTGGCCCAGCTCATCCGGAGGCTTCGATCGGGGGTAAAAACAGCCGACGGCCGGACGGTTCTCAGAGCTCCCGAGCCCATGGACATTGAGAAGTACCTGCGGGAGGCGGGATACGGAGAGGCCTACAACTATGCCGTGCTGTGATTGGACCGAGATGTAGTCCTTCATGTATGAAGCCCTGCCCACCGCCCTGTTGGGGGTGAGGGGAGTGACATCCAAAAAGCAACATGAAAGAGGATGAAGGTCCCTCGTCCCCTACAAAGACTTAAAACACCTAATGTGTTGTGAACACTCCCTTTAACTGGACTTTATACTAAAAAGAGTAATATATCAATCTCTGTAATTATATGTATGTATGTATGTATGCATGTACTATATATGGCCTGAAGAAGAGTACATATTAAAAAGGTGAAGAAGAGTCTTTTATGCTTATTTGGAGTTGTTTTTGTTGAAATCAGCCACTGGACTCAGGACATACACCACACAATAAGCCTAGGGTTTGCGGGATGGGTGGGGTGTGAGCTATGTGGGTGGGGATGTGGCCGGCGACTGTGATCTCGCCCGTCACGCTCCTGCCTTTGCGTACTTCACAACTGCCCTGAATTATTACCACTCATATTAGCCTCGAACACATACACACCCACACAAATCAAACTCCAAGCAACACTCCCCCAGACCAGGGTCTGCGGGGCAGGAGGGGTCGAGTGATTCACGTTCGACTTGCTTGGAGGACTCACACCCCCATGCCCTGCAATTTTAACCCTGCATACAATCAGCATACATTCTGCACTGGTTTCTGGGGTTGGTCAGGTACTGGTAGATTGGTGTTGGGGTGTGGTTGGCCGGGAGACGACACCCTGCCTGCTGTGTTTGGGTCCTGGTGGCTGGCCCCCAGTGTCCGGTGGTTTCCGGCCTGCTGCGACCTGACAGGGCTGCCGAGAGCCCCGCAGGGTGCTTTCCAGGGCCCCTCGTGGCTGCTTGCCATCGTGTATGTGGCTTGCGGTGCGGGAGGCCTTACTCCCGCTTTGCAGCTCCTCTGTGGCGAGTGCCCCGGGTGCCGGCGGTCATTGAGGCGCCGCATACTGGGCTGTATGCGGGCGATGGTGGGGCTCTGCTCACCCCAGTTGGGCTGATGTTGGGGTGCCCCGCACCATGCGCATTTGGCTACTTGCGGGTCCTAGCGAGGTGTCGGTCTGTCAGCCGTGGGGCCCAGCTCCGGGCCTGTAATCCATGCCTGGTGCCCGCAGCTCGGGTTCTGCACTTGCAGGTGTGTCTCATCATGCCTGCACATGGGAATGGGTTGTATGTGTGCGCCTCAGAGGTGCAGGGTCACTTTGTGCTCTCTGGGACTGGTTTGTGCACCTCAAGGTTATACATGGCCTTGCTCCGCAGGCTCCCGGCTTCTCTGCGGGCTGGGGGGGGGGGGGGGGGGGGGGGGAGTTGTGTGGCCATTTACGCTGCTTGGAGGTGTTACAATAAAGTTCTGACCCCATACACCAGAACTAATTGGGACAAGACCCGTGCACTCAATGGTGAACACACTCACACACTCTGCCTCGAAAAAGGCCCCCGAACCCTCTCCTGGTTTCCTGGTGACATCCCTCTCCTTTTCTCCCTCATTAACTTCCAGAGCTTTGACAGGAAGAGGCCACGTGCTGAACTTCTGTTCAGGTTTTCGTCTACTTAAGTAATCATGTTTTGTCGAATACATGTTTTTCCATGTACATGTTTGTTTCTATGTTTGTTTTTCCATGTACATGTTGGTGTTTGGTTCTATTTTTATGTTTTTCCATGGACATGTTTGTTTGTTTCTGTGTTTATTTGTCTCACCTGTGGTGATTCTCCCTCTTGGAGTAGTGATGAGTTGTTTATAGACCCAAACATGATAAATAGTTCTCCAGAAAGGGGGTTGGTGGTGGTTGTATATAATAAAAACGGTGTTCTGCTCGTCCCACAGCTCGTCACAAGACGGAGTTATTGCAGCAGTTGTTGATGATTAAAGAATGAATAAAGAGTTTCATTGCCTTCATTTCATTGTTGAACTCCACTTGCAACTAACTCTGTCCTAGATGCAATGGAACAAATACTCTGTGTTTTACGTCCTGCACGCTGACAGCACAGGTTAAAAAAAAAAATAGAAAATTGCGACTGGAGAAAAGCAGCAGCACATGCAGTAATTGGATGAATGAGCTGCAAATTTTGGGTTGAGAAAACCTGAAAAAATAAATAGGTTTAACAAAGTCAAATTGCAATTTTTTTCTTCCAATGACTCCCATTATTTTTATTTTGTGAACCTTTCATCTCCGCGGGCTTCCCCGTTAAACCAATGGTACACTCCTCAAGCAGGTCTGAAGGTCAAGGTTTCCTCCCCGCTCCATCAGGAGCTTCAGGATGAGGAGAAGAACAACACCTTCAGGCTTCTCCTTGAAGAAACACATTCAAGGAAGAATTCACCTTCAGGTTTCCAAACAAACGTAGACCCTGATCACACCGAGGAATAAGAAGACCACGGAGGAGCCAGACCCCACAGAGGGGCCAGACCCCACGAAGGAGCCAGACCCCACGGAGGAGCCAGACCCCATGAAGACCACAAAGTCCATTCGTATTCCTCAATATTTAGAAAATTGTTTACACAACCTCTAATATAACTCTACCCCTCCTCTACTTCTACACCTCTACTCCCCCTCTCCTCCACCTCTACAAGGAACTTCCTTGTTGAAGCTAAATGGCACAAACAGTCAAGTGTTGTTGACTTGTTTATTTGCACGATGATATAATTTGACTTCTTTATCAAAGCTTCAGACTTGAAGTCCATCCACAATTTTGCCAAAAACTTTCCAATTTTTAGAAAACAAAAGAAAGACAAAACCAAATCCATTGACAAGATTCAAGGTTTATTTTCAAATACTACAGTTTAAAGTAAAAGTGCTGGTGTGATGAGAGCAGGAAACAAGGATCTGCTTTTCAAAGTGCCCTGCAACGCGTAACACCTCGAAAAAAACGGGAATTCCGCAAAGTGACAAACAAACAAGGAGTAGCTTTCCGTAGATAAGCGAGATCACCTGCGAATGCTAATTCTGCTGAAAACCCATGTCATAATGCCACAAAATCCTAGAGGGACCAGAAAATGTAAACACGAACAAAGATTGTTACTATTACTAATATAAAGACTATTTTCGAAAATACCGTTATTAACCCGCGTCACAGCGAGTGAGAGCGCGGTAGAAGAACAGACAGGTAGACAGGTAGATAGATAGACAGGTAGAACACAGGTAGAGCTGGAGAAGGAAGACAGTTTCCTTGGAAAGGAAGTTGCTACTTTTACACTAGAATCCTTTTTTTTTCCCCCAAACTTCACTGAAACTTTCACTCAGACACATTTGACTTTCACCCTTTTTCCCCCGACGAATTCTTAACGCGATGCGATGTGATGTTAGTGGTGCCACGCCTTCCAGCTCGGAGGGCGTGGTCGCAGGCAACAGAAGGAGGCAGTCAGAGAGCCTCCCTAAGCCTAAGATGTCCACCAAACATCCTTTATATGTCGGCCATATTGTCATGCTTTAATGGCATTTTCAAACCTGGCATCAAGGCCTTGACCAGGCCCTTAATTGATCCCAACACTGTGGTACAGTTAGAAATTGGCGTTTAAATTGAAGTATTAAGGATAAAGTCACAAGTTCACAACAACAAAATTTGAAGATTTTCCCTCCAAAATAAGGCCGTCGACATTTTGTAAAAGCTGATTTGATGGAACTTGGATTCTTTGCTACAAGTTGAGTGAGTTAGGTGAAAATAATTTAATAACGGAACAAATATGATACACTATATATATATATATATATATATATATATATATATATATATATATATATATATATATATATATATACACACAGTGTGTGTGTGTGTGTGTGTGTGTGTGTGTGTGTGTGTGTGTATATATAAATTATACATAAATAATATTTTGTGAACAGAACAATAAAGAAAGTTTGCAAACAGAAGAAAACTGGGAGAATAATATAAATATGATAACTATCTATAAAACATTTATAGAGTGGGATGGTGTGACATCCCGTCACCCTGGGCAACGATAACACGGTTCCAAATGTAAGTGGTCGGCCATTTTGACCCATTGTTTGATATGGCCCCAAAAATGTGTTCTGGAAAATTTGAATTTACAAGAAAATGACATGGTCAGTACTTAGTACGGCGTAAGACGGCTGAAGGTAGGCCAAATGGGCTTCAAGTGATTGTACAAATAATCCAAAAAATGATTTTAAGAGGATCGTACAAATGATCATCGTACAAATGATCATTTGTACGATGATTGTACAAACGTTTACAATGATCTTAAGAATCGGGTAATGCGATCGACAAAGATATGGTTCAAAATGGCCGCCTTCTGAGGGTTTTCAACCCGACTAGTCGTCTCCATGGCAACGTAACGTACTGCCTTAACCACTCTCTACAAACGGGAGCGTTCCGGAAGCATTTCCTCTGATGTAAGTGAGAGTTTTGGGGGCTTGATCTTCAACCACCCACGGTCATACTTTAGAAATAACTTTTTTGTTTTTTGTACAGGCTTGAATTTTGCTGTGTGGACCATTTTCCAAAATCTGGTTTTCTATTATTTTATTTATTCTAATGGCTCAGTCCCTCAGGGTGTTGATGTGTGCGCAGATCTTTAGCGCAGGACCTAGCTTGATGTTCATGGTGGACATGAGATGCTCCTCCCTGAGCAGCAGCAGAGCCTGGCCGTCGATCTCCTGGGACAGGAAGTGGGACGCCAGGTCCTCGCACCCTGACCAGGAAAAGAGAGGAAATGAAAAGGAGGGAAAGGGAGAGCAGGGATCAGCGTTAGAACCCTTCTATTTGAACTCCTGTTGAGCCGGTGACAGGGACGAACACTTGTTGACGGTTCCGCTGGTGTTCCGCAGGGATCCATTTCAGGACCCGTTTTATTTAAACTGCCGTTCTTCCGCCAGCATATACATACGGTTATAACACACTACCTATGGGGATGGTAGCTCAGGAGGTAGAGCTGGTGGTCTAGTGATGTAAAGGTTGCTGGTTTGATCCCAGGCTCCTCCTGCTAGCATGCTGTAGTGTCCTTGAGCAAGACACTTAACCCCTCATTGCTCCTGATGGCTGCATCCGTCGCTGTTTGAATAATTGTAAGTCGCTTTGGATAAAAGCGCCTGCTAAATGCAATGTAATGTAATGTAACAACCACACACCTGATTTATACACATGGGTGGAGATTTCAGAATGAAGATAGAAGAAGAATGGTATGAAGGAAGACATTGTGTATACGCAGGTAAACCCATTAATAATAGGAGATTGACTCCCTTCCTATTGCCAGTAGGAGGATCGACGTTCGACGTCAGAATAAAAAACAGTAGAAAGCATCATGGAGCACCCACACCCGCACGACGGCGCGCGGCGGAGGCTCCCCGTGCGTGTCACGCGCATGGGCCAGACGTGACCATCAGACAGACCGGGCGGGGTCCGGAGGCCGGCTCGGGGCGGCGCTGCGGTGGCAGTTTTCGGAAACGGGGCGAAAAGGAGCGCGTCCGCCCCGGTGTCGCGTTTCCATCACTGCCGATCGGAGGTGGAGCCGATAAAAAGCTGTGACCCGCTGCGGGGTCATCCCTCCCGGGAATGAGTGACGATTGTAACCCTTTGTAACTACAGAAAAAAAAGCCAGTTTTCTGTTGGCGGATTTTCTGTGCAGCGGAAAGAGCTATAAGCATGTCACTCTGGATAACGTGTCACATTACATTACATTACATTTCATTTAGCAGACGCTTTTATCCAAAGCCACTTTTATTATTCAAACACCGACGGACGCAGCCATCAGGAGCAATGAGGGGTTAAGTGTCTTGCTCAAGGACACTACAGCATGCTAGCAGGAGGAGCCTGGGATCCAACCAGCAACCTTTAGATTACTAGACAACCAGCTCTACCTCCTGAGCTACCATCCCCAAAATAATCCTCGAAATAAATAAGTGGAACTGAAAATAGGTAGAAAAGCAGACATGGCTCATCATGCTTGTCACTATTCATCCCAAAACCGCTATTGTCTGGATATGAAAACAGCGCTCCCACCTTGCAGCGAGGAAATAAACTGCGTCACTTCCTCGACGCTCCAGTGGGAGGGGCTACCGGGCAGGAAGACGGGGGCGGAGACATCCGATGCGGGGCGGGGCGGGGCCTGGTGGCAGGAAATCGAGGTGGCGGGGGAGGGGCGCATAGGTTCGTCCTCCTCTTCATTATTCGCTTCATCATCATCATCATCGTCATCATTGTCCTCCTCCTCCTCCTCCTCCTCGCTGGAGCCCTCGTCTGATTGGCTCGACTCTGAGCGACACTGGAGGGAGAGGCAGAGGTGTCCTTGAGCAAGGCATTTCACACCTCGATAAACTTTCAAATGGAGCTGAGTATATAATATTGAATATGATACTTCATTCTTTTTATTTATTTATTTTTTAGTATATATATATTTTTTAAACACTATTGACATATCTCAATTTCAGCTTCGGAATTAAAAATCCCAAGTTAAAGAATCCAACTGAGGTTCATCCTATTGAATCGTACAGTAACGTAGCAGCAGGCCTCTGTAGACTGTTCTCCTGGTGTTCCACAAGGATCCATTTCCGGACCAGCTTGTTTTAAAACTTATGTTCTTCTCTCAGAGTACACAGACCATAATATTCACATGTACATTGATGACAATGATTTATGCACACGACGACACCAGAGAAGACGCTCTGACAGCGCAACTGCCCCCCAGTGGTGAATAAAGTTCTATCTAACATCCATACACGGCCTCTATTGACTGTTCTGCTAGTGTTCTGCAGGGGTCAATTTTAGGACCCGCTTTATTTAAACGTCAGTGTATACAGCCCATAATATGCATGCACATGCACACACACACACACACACACACACACACACACACACACACACACACACACACACACACACACACACACACACACACACACACACACACACACACACACACACACACACACACACACACACACACCGCTGACATTGTGATTCACGGGCACGGGGGAAGGTTTCCCCTCGTGCTCCCTCAGCCGCACCTTGGCAGGAAGTGGCCTCCCCGCGATCTTGGCGCTGGCAATTTCCGAGCTGGTCCTCCTCGGAACCCGCCTCCTGACCACGCCCTGGAGGTGACCGGGGCCTTGACCGGGGCCGTGACCGGGGCCGTGACCGGGGCCTTGACCGGGGCCGTGACCGGGGCCGTGACCGGGGCTGTGACCGGGGCTGTGACCGGGGCCGTGAGCCGCCCTCAGGCGGAAGTGCTGCCTGCAGCTAACGTTGTACCTGGCAAACCAGCACAGGGCGCACGGTAGACAGAGAGCAGCACACGCGACAGCACATCCTCAATGAATCAAAGGTGTTTTCTCACGTTATACTGTATTTTTACACAATGTTCGGAAATATGTCGATATGCGTTTGCTTCATGAGTTATCATTTTAAAAATACCAAATATTCCTCCCTCGGCTTTCTGAAGCAAAATGAAAAACTTGTTTCCAATTGTACAATATTAAGGTTGTGAGATTTAAAAAAAGTTTTAGGTGCAAGATACTTAAACGTAAAGAGCGTTTGTTTCTGAGGAGGCCACCACCGTGTGAATCCTGTTCTAGTAAATAGTGTTGTGGTTGTGGTTGTGGTTGTGGTTGTAGTTCTGGTTCTGGGACTCGTTACGGCTCCGGCTCTGGTCCTGGTTCTGGGTCTCGGGTCTGGTACCTCTTTGCGCAGGTCATGGAGCAGAACCTCTTGGTTCCCCTGAAGCGAGTGGCCGGTGCCAAGGTGTGACAGTACTCGCACTTCAACACTGAGGCAAGGACAGGAAGTAGAGAGGAAAGGAAGTTGAAATACAGACGAGGAAAAGCTCTTATGCCCTTCACACAAAATAACTCACAACATGTGCCAAAGTGAGCAAAGCACGTCCAGTTTGACGGCGCATGTTATATATTATCATTATCGAAAATAGTATCTAGGAGAACAGTTTGCTACGCTACTACAGTGTTGGACACGTTGTTGCGACCGTTTCTCTCTTTAAACTCCACAGACTGGTTGCGAAGTTGTCTCAAATCAATGTTCCGTCTCAATCCACATGCTAATGCTATTGCTAACGCTAACACCGGCTGGTGGCGCCATCTTGTGGTGTCGCGTAGAAACCAGGCCGGAAGACTTAAAAGAGATCAATGAGGCCGTTGACGTGAGGAACTCGGAACGTCACGTTCGGCGTCGCGTCTCCCTGTCAACCTCCACGTCCCGTTCAAGAGAAACAACACTAGTAAACAGTCCTGGGAGCAGCCGGACGCTCAGTGTCACCAAATAAACACGGCACGCCGTCTGCGTGGAGGTCGTCCCTGAGTTATGCTGCAGGGTTTCATGTGGATTTGGGTGTGTGCCCCGTTCACCTCGCGCCGTGACCACGCCCTCCGACTGGTTGGTGTCCGGGCTGTCAGCGGTGGAGTCGTCGCCGGGCGGCTCCTTTGCCGAGCCGCAGACCTGACCGGAGGAAATGAAACTTTATCGACGCCCAGCTGTTGTGGCAACGGTAGAACGGTGCAAGTCAAGAAGGAAAGAAGGTTTCGGCTGAAGCTAAAAGTTAAAGACCGATGCTCAATAATATTGAAGGATCAATAGCAACTTATAGATCACAATAAATGAAATAACCAACTGCTCACAGGAAACGGCTCCGCCCCTTCCTGGATGACAAAGCCTTCGATGAGATGCGTGAGCACGCTGGGTCTGACCACGGCCTGAGGGGGCAGCGCCTTGTCCCCCGGGGCCACGCCCACCCGGGAGACGGACACGGCCCGAGCGGGCGGGGCGGCGTCCCCCAGGACGACGCCCACCCGGGGGGCGGCCGGCGCCTGAGAGGGCGGGGACTTGCCCCCCTGGCAGATGGACAGCTCCTGAGGGGGCGGAGCCTGGGAGGGCGGGGGGGACCCGGGGTCTGGCGGGGGAGGACGGTGGACATTTTCAGGTTATAAGCGAAGCGGCGGAACCGGATAGAAGGAACATTTCCTACGAATTTGGGGTTTTCCCGCTTAACAACTAAAATCATTGAACTTCCGCCAAAATCACTTCCTGTTTATGTTACACATCACCACGGCAACCACAGGTAAACAAAGCCGATTGAGTGACGACGGTTCGGTTTTGGTTTGTTACCCGTCCGGGCTGGGCTGCGGGGCTGCTCTCTGATTGGGCTGGATGGTGGCCGGGAGGGGGCGGGGCCATCGTCCTCAGACTTCCTCTTCAGAGAGACGGGCGCCTGCTTCCACCCCCCCCCACCCGAAAAAACACATTTCAAACGAGCGACGAGACGGACCCTCAACACCACCAAGAGGTCGGAAAGAAGATACGGAAAACATTTGAGCTCCTCTCAATCGCACGTCAGTTTAACCGCCAGGGACAAAAAGACGTTTGGTGACTCAACGTGGAATGTGATTGGTTGATAAAGCATCCATCAGTTTAACACAGCGTTGACTTTTAGAACATGGAAAACACATGAACAGTGATACTGGACTTAGCATCTACTTTCAGCCAGGACACCTGCACCATCGTCACCAGAACCTGCATCCACTTGAGACCGACTGCTTCAAGATACCACCGTGGAAATGTGCAGCAGCCAGTCAGCAGCCAGTCAGCGGCCAGTCAGCAGCCAGTCAGCAGCCAGCCAGTCAGCAGCCAGTCAGCGGCCAGTCAGCAGCCAGTCAGAAGCCAGTCAGTCAGCAGCCAGTCAGTCAATCAGCAGCCAGTCAGCAGCCAGCCAGTCAGCAGCCAGTCAGTCAGCAGCCAGTCAGCAGCCAGCCAGTCAGTCAGCAGCCAGCCAGTCAGCAGCCAGTCAGTCAGCAGCCAGTCAGCAGCCAGTCAGTCAGCAGCCAGTCAGCAGCCAGTCAGTCAATCAGCAGCCAGTCAGCAGCCAGCCAGTCAGCAGCCAGTCAGTCAGCAGCCAGTCAGCAGCCAGCCAGTCAGTCAGCAGCCAGCCAGTCAGCAGCCAGTCAGTCAGCAGCCAGTCAGTCAGCAGCCAGTCAGCAGCCAGTCAGTCAGCAGCCAGTCAGTCAGCAGCCAGTCAGCAGCCAGTCAGTCAGCAGCCAGTCAGTCAGCAGCCAGTCAGCAGCCAGTCAGCAGCCAGTCAGTCAGCAGCAAGTCAGCAGCCAGTCAGTCAGCAGCCAGTCAGCAGCCAGTCAGCGGCCAGTCAGTCAGCAGCCAGCCAGTCAGCAGCCAGTCAGTCAGCAGCCAGTCAGCAGCCAGTCAGCAGCCAGCCAGTCAGCAGCCAGCCAGTCAGCAGCCAGTCAGCGGCCAGTCAGCAGCCAGTCAGAAGCCAGTCAGTCAGCAGCCAGTCAGCGGCCAGTCAGTCAATCAGCAGCCAGTCAGCAGCCAGCCAGTCAGCAGCCAGTCAGTGGCCAGTCAGCAGCCAGTCAGCAGCCAGTCAGCAGCCAGCCAGTCAGCAGCCAGTCAGTCAGCAGCCAGTCAGTCAGCAGCCAGTCAGCAGTCAGTCAGTCAGCAGCCAGTCAGCAGCCAGTCAGTCAGCAGCCAGTCAGCAGCCAGTCAGTCGCCAGTCAGTCAGCAGCCAGTCAGCAGCCAGTCAGTCAGCAGCCAGTCAGCAGCCAGCCAGTCAGTCAGCAGCCAGTCAGCAGCCAGTCAGCAGCCAGTCAGCAGCCAGTCAGCAGCCAGTCAGCAGCCAGTCAGCAGCCAGTCAGCGGGTGACCTACATGGTGTGTGCAGGTAGTTGGTGGCTTATTTCTTGGATATTTCTTTCATATTTACTGTGTTTGTGTGTTTTGTTTATTTTCACCCTTCATGATGTCATCGTTGATATTGAAAACTGCTTGGACATACGACTGTTTTAACACACGAGCGTTCTATAGAACCAATGACCGTCCTAAGTCCAGCTACCACTGTATATACTGTAGAAAAAGAAAAAAAATCTGAAGATGATGCATAACTGAACCGTCTATTTTGATGACAAAAATGGAAGACATAAAAAACCTGCTGATTAATAGTGGAGAGTGGTTTCCAAACAACGATCAGCTGCGTGGTCTTTTGGTGTGTTTTGTTTGCTTTCCGTGGCAGAACTGAGGTGTCATTCATTCACTGACATTGAATGTTGGAACAAACTTTCATCTCAATCATGTTTTTGTCTCTTTCATATTTTCGGCGGCTCCAACCCATAACCCCACCAAACATCAACATGGACGTGTCATAACTGTGTGACAGGACAGTGAAGAGGAAGTCATTTTACCTGGGTCTGGTCTCCCCCCGTCGACTCCCCGTTAGCGCCGACCAGCGGCGAGACTCCGCCCTGCTCCTCCGCCACCGGGGGGCGAGAGGAGCAGGGCGGAGGACAGGAGACGGAGGGGGGAGGACGGGCGGAGGACAGGGGTCCGTTGTGCCGCTGGTTCTGAGGGTGCACGTGGGACACCGGGGCCGGTGGCTGGGCCTCCTGGGGGGCCGGCCTGAGGGTCTTGAGGCCCAAGCCCCGCCCCCCTGCGGCCCCGCCCCCCCTGGAGGCGCCGAGCGGGCCGGGCGAGCCCATGCCCGGTTCCCGGGCCAGGGCTTGGGGGGTCCCCGGGGAGCTCTGCCGGGCCCCCACGATCTGGACCGGGATGTAGGGCAGCGGGGCGGGGGCGGGCGGGGCCGAGCTTGAGGGCGGAGCCGGGGAGGGGAGGATGGGGGGAGGGTTCCTGGGAGGAAGGGGGAGAGAAGTGGTTCACAGCGGAGCAGTCTGACAGTGTCCGTCAGCAGCCAGTCGTCTCCAGATAACGACCGCTGACCCGTCTCCGTCTGGTTTGACTCCACCTAAATGCTAATGCTAACACTAGCTAGTGGCGCCATCTGATGACACGACATAGAAGCTGCAATGATGAAAAGACGTCGACATCCCCAACGTCCCACTGTTGTGCATTTTTCTCTCAAACCAGAAACAAGCGTTTTATTTGCTCCGGCAGATACGTCCGCGCCCCCCTCCGGTTCAGACAGATGACCGGCCCAACCGGGCGGGGTCGGGCCAATCGCAACCGTTTATCTAATATGGGCTGTTGAGGCACCTTACCAAGATGGCTGCCGCTAAAATAATAAAAATAAAAAATGTGTTTGCCGTGCTTCACACGGGATTTGTTGTTTGTTTACATTTTTCCGTCGCTCGGTGCTACGTCACACGTTTAGTCGCTCTGATTGGTTGTACTTCTATCCAGTTGCGTCCAGAGACATTTTGGTCAGCGTCCGCTGCAAACGCTTGGAAATCGAAAACGAACTGAGAGGTTCCAGACTTACTCGCATTTGCAAATTGGTCTGGCGATGTCAGGCTAAGAAATACTAGTTATAAAATATTTTCTTGTCAATATATTTATTAGTAGCTGGATTATTTGTTCATTGTTTTACATGCAATTCCTTCAAGGACCCTTCAGGGTCGGCGGAGCCCAGTTTGAGCTAAATGCAGAATGCTTCGTGGTACATCCTCACCTGGAGGGCAGGTGGACCCCCTGCAGTTCCTTCAAGGACCCCTAGGAGGGCAGCAGACCCCTGTTTGGGCAACATGCTAAGTGCTACGTCCTCACCTGGAGGGCAGGTGCAGCGGCAGCCGGACCCCATGCAGGGTTTTGGGCTGGATGGGGACGGGCTTGTCCCCCGCCAGGGAGGCCTTCTGCAGGGGCTGTACCACCAGGGTCTGGGCTCCGCCCCCTGGGCGCACCCCCGCCACACCCGCCCCGCCCAGCGGGGGGCGCTGCTGCGCCGCGCTGCACGCGGGCACCAGGATGTGCGTTGCCGCGGCAGCCGCGGTCACCGCGGTGATGGCCCGGGGCCCGTGGAGCAGCAGCTGGGAGAGAGGGATGGAGGAGGAGGAGGAGGAGGAGGAGGAGGAGGAAGGGTGGTGGGGCTTCAGGGCGGAGGGCTGGGGGTAGGTGGGGATCTTGATGTGGGGCAACTGGGGCGGGCTGGGCTTGCGGGGAGGGTGGAGGGTGGGAGGGGCTGGGGTGGAGAGGAGAGAAGAAGAAAAGATAAAATGAGATCAAGTCAGAGGGAAGGACTAGAAACGCCTGGAGCGCATGTTCCTGGTGCTTTTGGCTTGTACACGTTGACTGTTTACTGCCAAACTCCCTCTCCTTCCTCCTTCCTCTTGTTCGCTCTTTCCGTACCAGACTCCCTCTCTGAAGCCTCCGTTTTGACACCGGCTCCTTTGGGTCCCGAGGAGCCTCGGAGGGCCAGGTTCTGGACCTGGAAGCAGTGCGACAGACGGACACGCGTCACTGCGGCGCACGTCCCGGAGCCGGGGTTTTCTCAACCTCCTACCGACCGACACGCACACAGACCTGGTCGCTCTCCGATTGGCTGCCGGAGGATGAGGAGGCGGAGCCGGGCGCCACTTCCTGCTGCTGGTGCTGCTGCTGCTGCTGCTGAGTCTGCGTTTGCTGCGTGACAGTTGCCACGGCAGCCGTCGCCGTGGCACCGGGCATGAAGATAAGCTGGGAGGAGAGGGGGGCGCGCAGGGAGCGGTTCACCTGCAGGGGGTCACACCAGCAGCCGGTCACACCCAGCAGCTGGAGGTTCCCTGAGGACCCCTGCACGACAGACCTCTTCAGCAGTACGCAGGATGTCGCTAGCATCGGATTATATTGGTATTATCGCAGGATATCCATAGTATTGCAGTATATCGGTACTATCACAGGATATTGGTAGTATCGCAGGACAAAGGCAGTATCACAATATAATGGTTGTATCACAGAATATCGGTAGTATCGCAGGATATCTGTAGCATCGCAGGACGATGGCAGTACCGGTGTATATATCGGTGGTATCGGTAGTAGTGCAGGATACCGGCAGTATTGCGGGACAATGGCTGTAGCATCGAGTATATTGGTAGTATCACAGGATATCGGTAGTATCACAGGATATCTGCAGCATCGAGTATATTGGTAGTATCACAGGATATCGGTAGTATCACAGGATATCTGCAGCATCGAGTATATTGGTAGTATCACAGGATATCTGTAGCATCGAGTATATTGGTAGTATCACAGGATATCGGTAGTATCACAGGATATCTGTAGCATCGAGTATATTGGTAGTATCACAGGATATCTGCAGCATCGAGTATATTTGTAGTATCACAGGATATCTGTAGCATCGAGTATATTGGTAGTATCACAGGATATCTGTAGCATCGAGTATATTTGTAGTATCACAGGATATCTGTAGCATCGAGTATATTGGTAGTATCACAGGATATCTGCAGCATCGAGTATATTTGTAGTATCACAGGATATCTGTAGCATCGAGTATATTGGTAGTATCACAGGATATCTGTAGCATCGAGTATATCGGTAGTATCACAGGATATCTGTAGCATCGAGTATATCGGTAGTATCACAGGATATCGGTAGTATCACAGGATATCTGTAGCATCACAGGATATCTGTAGCATCGAGTATATTTGTAGTATCACAGGATATCTGTAGCATTGAGTATATTGGTAGTATCACAGGATATCTGTAGCATCGAGTATATTTGTAGTATCACAGGATATCTGTAGCATCGAGTATATCGGTAGTATCACAGGATATCGGTAGTATCACAGGATATCTGTAGCATTGAGTATATTGGTAGTATCACAGGATATCTGTAGCATCGAGTATATTTGTAGTATCACAGGATATCTGTAGCATTGAGTATATTGGTAGTATCACAGGATATCGGTAGTATCACAGGATATCTGTAGCATTGAGTATATTGGTAGTATCACAGGATATCGGTAGTAACCCACCCTCAGGTACATGTGGCCCTGCCCGCCTGCCGTCCCGCTCAGCAGCACTGATTGGCTGATGGTGGACGTGGTGGAAGCTCCTGGACCAATAGGACGAGAGCCGGAGGAAGCTCCGCCCCCCGAGGCTGTGACGCTGGCCTGGCATCGGACAAAACACAGCGAGACGTCAAATCTGGTACTTGTGGATATATGACACATGGATTATATAAGATGCTACTACTTAGTGTGCGTGTAAGTTGAGCAGCGGAGTCACTGTAACTTTTGACCTTGAGATGACTTTACTTTTATTCCTCGGCTTTTGGCAACTTTCCAATTGTCCCTGGTTAATCGATTTATTTTTTATTTTTATTTTTTTTAAATACGATTTCATCCAAAAAGTCACTCATTTCAAATCAATGTAAATAAAATGTAAATAAAATGTCTTAAACTGTAATAAAATAGAACAAATTAAATATAATAATACAAAATGAACTCAATAAAAGCCCAAAGTAAGAGTTATTTTCAATGTGATTTAATTTGCATTTTTTGTTCCAAGGTTCAATGTCAACAGGTGGAACAAATGAACAAAAAAATAATAATAATAATTCCAAATTCCCAGTTGTTCGGACGACAGGGATTCGTCGACTAAAACGGGAGGACTGTGAAAACCAGGACCGGATCCGAGCGCTCCGCCTCAACACGTCTGCGGAAGCGACGTTTAAACAAGATTTAAAAAGAGACGGAGCAAGCAAAGCGCCACCGCAACACGCACGGCTGCTCAGAGCAGGGGAAGAGGCGTGGCCGGAGGAGGAGGAGCGCCATGAAGACCAAGCTCCGCCCCCCACCCCCGTCCAGGTGTTTTGGGAAGGTGTCCCAGGCCTCGCGTTCGACACCGGTGAGTATTCACAAGGAAACACGTCTCGTCTCTGGTGTGTTGAGCTGCGTTGGGGTTGAAGAGGGTTTGTCGCTGTATTCTGCTTGTGTTGACCTTTCACCTCCCAGCTCGACCGCACCTGGGGTTTTTGTTTACTTGATATCATTTTTGTTCTCAAATAGTTCTCCTTCCAAAATACCATGAGACACGTGTATTGAGGTCATTTTGGTTTCCCCTCACCGTCGTCCTTCCCTCATTATTTTTGGGGGGTGCGTTTGCATTTCCTGGTGATTTATTGTTGCTTATGATGTCATAGGGATGAGTGGGAGTGGGAGTGGGATGGTATCTCAGGAGGTAGAGCTGGTGGTCTAGTGATGTAAAGGTTGCTGGTTGGATCCCAGGCTCCTCCTGCTAGCATGCTGTAGTGTCCTTGAGCAAGACACTTAACCCCTCATTGCTCCTGATGGCTGCGTCCGTAAAAGCGTCTGATAAATGTAATGTAATGTAATGTAGGGAAACATTCCTGTCGTTCATCACTTACTTTTACATTTAGGCAGAGAAGATGGAAAACAGTTTAGGAAGCAGCATTCACACACACACACACACACACACACACACACACACACACACACACACACACACACACACACACACACACACACACACACACACACACACACACACACACACACACACACACACACACACACACACAGTCTACCTGCTGCACCGCTGCCAGGTTGTGCAGCTGTGCGCTGCTGATCTGCTGCTGCAGCATCAACTGCTGGAAATACTGAGCTGCATGAGGCTGACGCTGCAGGGCCTGCAGGGCCTGGTGGAGGTGGAGGAGGAGGAGGAGGAGGAGGAGGGGAGAGTGGGGGGGGGGGGGGTGAGGAGGAGAGGAGGGGAGGAGGAGAGAGGAGGTGGAGAGAGGAGGAGAGAGGAGGTGGAGAGAGGAGGAGAGAGGAGGTGGAGGAGAGAGGAGGTGGAGAGAGGAGGAGAGAGGAGGAGAGAGGAGGTGGAGAGAGGAGGTGGAGAGAGGAGGAGAGAGGAGGTGGAGAGAGGAGGAGAGAGGAGGTGGAGAGAGGAGGAGAGAGGAGGTGGAGAGAGGAGGTGGAGAGAGGAGGAGAGAGGAGGTGGAGAGAGGAGGAGAGAGGAGGTGGAGGAGAGAGGAGGTGGAGAGAGGAGGAGAGAGGAGGAGAGAGGAGGTGGAGAGAGGAGGTGGAGAGAGGAGGAGAGAGGAGGTGGAGAGAGGAGGAGAGAGGAGGTGGAGAGAGGAGGAGAGAGGAGGTGGAGAGGATTTATACTTAATTTTTGTGTAGTAAACTTGAAGATGAAAGAACACACACACGTTAAAAGTACAATAATTCCATTGCTCTCAGTGTGTTGGTTTGTTATTATAATTCCAGAAAATAACTTTATAAAATGTACAATAAATAATAACAACAATAATAATAATAATAACAACAATAAACAAGAACAATATAATAACAACAACAATAACAACAACAATAACAATAATAAACAACAACAATATAATAACAACAACAACAACAATAATAAGAATAATAACAATAATAATAAGAATAACAATAACAATAACAATAACAATAACAATAACACTAACAAGAAGAAGAAGAAGAATAACAATAATAATATTAATAATGACAATAACAATAATAACAACAACACTAATCAACAACAATTACAAATTTACCATTCTGGGATGTAGGGAGGCAGGGTGAGCTGGAGGGCGGAGCCTCTCTCTCCCTCCCTGGAAGACCAAGATGCCCCCAACGCCCCAAAAGCCAAGACCCAACTCCCCCAACACCCTGACCGCCCCCAACTCCCCCAACACTCTGACCGCCCCCAACACCCCCAACACCCTGAACGCCCCCAAAGCCAAGACCCAACTCCCCCAACACCCTGAACGCCCCCAACTCCCCCAACACCCTGACCGCCGCCAACACCCCCAACACCCTGACCGCCCCCAACACCCCCAACACCCTGACCGCCCCCAACTCCCCCAACACCCTGAACGCCCCCAACACCCCCAACACCCTGACCGCCCCCAACACCCCCAACACCCTGAACGCCCCCAACTCCCCCAACACCCTGACCGCCCCCAACTCCCCCAACACCCTGACCGCCCCCAACTCCCCCAACACCCTGACCGCCCCCAACACCCCCAACACCCTGAACGCCCCCAACTCCCCCAACACCCTGACCGCCCCCAACACCCCCAACACCCTGAACGCCCCCAACTCCCCCAACACCCTGAACGCCCCCAAAGCCAAGACCCAACTCCCCCAACACCCTGAACGCCCCCAACACCCCCAACAACCTGACCGCCCCCAACACCCCCAACACTCTGAACGCCCCCAACTCCCCCAACACCCTGAACGCCCCCAAAGCCAAGACCCAACTCCCCCAACACCCTGACCGCCCTCAACTCCCCCAACACCCTGAACGCCCCCAACACCCCCAACACCCTGACCGCCCCCAACTCCCCCAACACCCTGACCGCCCCCAACTCCCCCAACACCCTGAACGCCCCCAAAGCCAAGACCCAACTCCCCCAACACCCTGACCGCCCCCAACACCCCCAACACTCTGAACGCCCCCAACTCCCCCAACACTCTGAACGCCCCCAACTCCCTGAACGCCCCCAACTCCCCCAACACTCTGAACGCCCCCAACTCCCCCAACACTCTGAACGCCCCCAACTCCCCCAACACTCTGAACGCCCCCAACTCCCCGGCTCCGACGACACCTCACTCACCACTCTAACACGTTCAGGAAATGATTCATTATAATAAAAATCGGAGCCAAAGCTAAATTCTGAGAATTTTCCCCAAACAATATCAATAGGGTATCAATAATAATAATAATAATAATAATAATAATAATAATAATAATGATCATGATAATAATAATAATAATAATAATGATGATCATGATAATAATAATAATAATAATAATAATAATAATAATAATGATGATGATCATGATAATAATAATAATAATAATAATAATAATAATAATAATAATAATGATGATCATGATAATAATAATAATAATAGTGATGATGATCATGATAATAATAATAATAATAATAATAATAATAATAATGATGATCATGATCATGATAATGAAATAATAATAAATAATAATAATAATGATCATGATAATGAAATAATAATAATGATAATAATCATGATGATGATAATAATAATAATAATAATAATAATAATGATGATCATAATAATAATAATAATAATAATAATAATAATAATAATAATAATGAAATAATAATAATAATAATCATGATAATGAAATAAAGTAAAGTAGAGTAATGCAGAGTAAAGTAAACAAAAAAAAGGGGTTCTGCTGGTTATTATATTATGGGATGCTGGACGCAGTGAATAGTAACACACCTGCACGGCCTGCCTCTCGTACAGGGACATGGAGGTGATGGTGGAGGGGCGGGGACCGGCTCCGGACGCTGTGCTCTGATTGGCCGAGGCCCCAAGCGGGTTCTGCTCTCCGTCCGCCTCCATCTCTCTGTGTAAGGAGAAGGAGAGAGATCAGGCATCAAACCACCAACCTCCTGCCTCCACCCTGTACTCTCCACCTCCCAACCTCTACCCCTTGCAAGTCTACACTTTGCACCACCCACTCTCCTGCCTCCACCCTCCAACCAGTCTACACCTTGCACTCTCCACCTCTACCCTCCTGTCTACATCCAGTCTACACCTTGCACCCTCCACCCCTTCAGCCTTCAATCACCCACAACCTTCCACTCCCATGCATCCACCTGCCAGCCTACAGCCAATCCCCACCTTGCACCCTCTAGCCTACACCTCCCAACCTCCTGGAAGCTTCCAGCCTCCATCTTCCAAATTCCACACTCTACCTTCACGCTCTCCTGCCTCCACCCTACACCCGGTCTTCACCTTGCACCTCCACTCTCGCCATCCTCCACCTTCTAGCCTCCATCCAACCACCACCTTCCACTCTCCTGCCTCCACCTGCGAGCCTACACCAAGTCTTCACCTTGCACCCTCTAGCTTACACCTCCCACCCTCAAACACCCTCTCCACCCCCTAGTGTCTACCTTCCAGCCTCCATCTCCTGCTCCCACACTCCCCCCTCCACTCTCATGCTGCCGCCTACACCCAGACTTCATCTTGCACCCTCCAGCCATACACCTCCAACCCTCTACACTCTCCACCCTGCATCTCCTGCTTCCACGCTCCACGCTCATGCCTCCACCCTACACCAAGTCTTCACATTGCACCCCACAGCCTCCACCCTCCAACCACAATCCTCCAGCTTCAACACCACATATTCCACCCTCACACCTTCCACCCAGCAACTCCATCCTCCTCCAGCCTGTGTGTGTGACCACCGCACACACTCAGAGTGCTCACCAAGCTGCAGCTGAATTGAAAATAATGAACTCACCTTCTTTTTGTTATTCCTCCACCTTGTTGTGTTTCTGTTCCTCCACCTTGCTCCTGCTCTCTTCCTTGCAGGACCTCAGAGTCGCCGCAGCTGAGCCGGCCACGCCCCCTTTTCCTCACACTGACACTTCCGGCGCCGCGTGATGACGTCACACGGCCGTCGTTTTTTTTTTTTTTTTAATTTCCTTCTTTTTTTATGTTTTACTATTTCCGTGATTTGATTAATGTTATTCTTTTAACATGTTACCTTTTTTATTTATATGCTGTTTATTTAGATTACAATTTTTAGCATTTATACTCATTTTGGCATATATCTTAAATATGACAGTGACAATTACAAAACGGAAGTCTTGTTTATATATATATATATATATATATATATATATATATATATATATATATATATATATATATATATATAAAAAACACCTGGAGCCAAGTCAAAAAGTGCACTTTCTATATCACATTCACACACTTTTACAAAGGACAAGGCTCTAATATAACTACGTATAAGAATCGTATCTTTCTTTGTGCTGCTCCCGTTAGTGGTGGCCACAGCGGATCATCTGCCTCCAACACCTTGTGTTCTGCAACTTCCTCCCTGACACCACCCGCCTGCATGTCCTCCCTCAGCAGCTCCATCAAGCTTTTCTTTGGCTTCCTCTTTTCCTCTTGCCTGGCAGCTCCACCCTCAGCCTCCATCTCCCAATGTAACTCTCATGTCTCCTCCACACGTGTCCAAACCATCTCAATCTGGCCTCTCTCACTTTTCCACCAAACTGTCCAACCTGAGCTGTCCCTCTAATGTCCTCATTCTTAATCCTGTCCATCCTTGTCCCTCCCAATGAAAACCTCCACATCCTCAACTCTGCCACCTCCACCTCATCCACCTGCCTTTTAGTCAGTGCCACCGCCTCTAAACCGTACAACATGGCTGCTCTCTCTACTGTCCTCTACACCGTCCCCTTCACTCTGGCTGGAACCCTCCTGTCACACATCACTCCGGACACTCTTCTCCACCCTGCCTGTAGTCTCTTCTCCACCCGCTCCATCCTGCCTGTACTCTCTTCTTCACCTCTCTCCCCACTCTCCACTGCGTTGGATGGTCGACCCCAAGTACCTGAACTCATTCGCCTTCTCCACCTCCACTCCTTGCATTCTCCGCTTTTCTCCGCCCTCCCTCCCATTCAGGCACGTGTATTGTGTCTTACTCCTGCTGACTTTCATTCCTCTTCTCTCTAATGCTGCCTCCACCTCTCCAGGCTCTCCTCCACCTGCTCGCTGCTCTCGCTACAGATCACAATGTCATCCGTGAACATCATAGTCCACAGAGACTCCTGCCTGATTTCATCTGTTAACCTGTCCATCACCACTGCAACAAGAAAGGGCTCAGAGCTGATCCTTGATGCAGTCCCACCTCCACTTTGATGCCTTGGTCAGACCTACTGTACATCTTACTACTGTCTGTCTGTAATTGTAAGTCGCTTTGGATAAAAGCGTCTGCTAAATGAAATGTAATGTCTGCTAAATGAAATGTAATGTCTGACTGCCCTCATACATATCCTGTACCACTCTTAAGTACTTCTCTGCCACCCCCGACATCCTCGTGCAATACCACACTTCCTCTCTCGGCAGCCTATCATACGCTTTCTATAAATCCACAAAGACGCAGTGCAACTCCCTCCAGCCTTCCCTGTACTTTTCCATCAGCGTTCTTAAGCCAAACACGTCATCTGTAGTACTCTTTCCTGGCATGAAACCATACTGAAAGAAGAAAGAAAGAAGAAACAGTCTTTATTCATCACACAACACACGCTTGCACACACACACACACATACATGCTTTGATGGTGCCGGTGAAATGGCTCCTCTGCTTTTGACCCATCCTGGCTTGTCCTTCCTCCGGGGGCACAGCCAGGAGCAGTGGGCAGCATACGTGGACGCGCCCGGGGACCAGGTGATAAATGTCCATTGCTGGTCAGACAATGATGGGTGCATGTTTTTGGTGGGGTCCTTACTGACGTGAGGTGGAGGAAACCCCATGTGCGCACGGGGAGAGGCAGCACTGCTGCTCGCTGATCCCCACCGCTCCTCTTAACCGAGCCTCCACTACCCTTTCCCATAGCTTCCTGCTGTGGCTGATCAACTTTATTCCCCTGTAGTTACTACAGCTCTGTACGTCTCCCTTATTCTTGAAGATGGTACCAGTACACTTCTTCTCCACTCCTCCGGCATCCTCTCCTTTCCAGGATGGTGTTAAACAGTCTCGTTAGGAACGTCACTGCCATCTCACCTGAACATTTCCATGCTTCCCCAGGTCTCAACACACTCTCCTCACTAGTCAGCACATTCCCATCATTATCCTCCATCACCCTAACCTGCTGTACATCATTCCCAGCTTGGTCCTTTTGTCTTGCCAATCGGTACAAGTCCTTTTCTCCTTCCTTACTGTCCAACCACTCATACAACTCGTCGAACGTCTTTTCCTTTTCCTTTTCCACTTCTCTCTTCGCGCTGCATCAGCTTGTACTCCTGTCTACTTTCTTCATCTCTGACTTTCCCATTTCTTCTTCGTCAACCTCTTCTGCTCTATGCTCTCCTGTACTTCCTCATTCCACCACCAAGAGTCCTTGTCTTCCTTCCTCTTCCTGCATGATACACCGAGTACCTTCTTGGCGTCTCCCTCACCACTTCTGCATCAGGTAACCGTTCATTCCCACCTATTGCCTGCCTTACCTCTTCCCTAAAACGCATGCAACAGTCCTCGATTTTAAACTTCCACCATTTTATCTTTGGCTCTTCTTTCACTCTCTTCCTCTTCTTGGCCTCCAGAGTCATCCTACAGACCACCATCCGATGCTGCCTAGCAACACACTCGCCTTACACCCCTTTGCAGTCACTAATCTCTTTCAGGTTGCACCTCCTGCATAAGATGTAGTCCACCTGTGTGCACCTTCCTCAACTCTTGTGTGTCACCCTGTGTTCCTCCCTCTACTTGAAATACATATTCACAACAGCCAATTCCATCCTTTTGGTGAAATCCACCATCTGTCCTTCCACATTCCTCTTCTTGACACCACACCTCCCCATCACCTTCTCATCACCTATGTCTCTGGTCCCTTGGCCAACATGCCCATTGAGATCTGCTCCTACGACCACTCTTTCTCCCTTGGGGACGCTCTCCACCACTACATCCAACTCACTAAAGAATTCTTCTTTCTCTTCGATCTCACACCCAACTTGGGGAGCGTACGCACTGACCACATTCATTATCACCCCATCAATGTCCAGCTTCATGCTCATCACTCTGTCCCACACTCTGGTCACTTCCAAAACACTCTTGACATGTTCTTCCTTCAACACCATCCCTACCCCGTTTCTCCTGCCATCCACTCCATGGTAGAACAGTTTGTACCTGGCTGTGATACTCCTGGCCTTACTCCTCTTCCACCTGGTCTCTTGTACACATAGTACATCTACCTTCCTTCTCTCCATCATGTCAGCCAGCTCTCTCTCCTTACCCTTCATAGTGCCAACGTTCAAAGTTCCTACTCTCAACTGTACTCTCCTTCCCTTCTTCTTCTCCTGCTCTCTCCGGACACGTGTCACCCCTCTTCTTCTTCTTCTTCTTCCTCTTCTTCTTCTTCTTGGGCTGACAGTAGGACAATTTCCGCTGGCACCCTGTTGGCTCACAGCACCAGTGGTGGTCCTTGTTAACCGGGGCCTCCACCCAACCCGTATGGAATGGATGGTTTTTACACCGGATTCCCTTCCTGACGCAACCCTTTCTATTATAAATTATATATACAATATACACTATATATACTATATATAATAACACGGGTCCTTGCGGGGATGGTAGCTCAGGAGGTAGAGCTGGTCGTCTCGTAATCTAAAGGTTGCTGGTTGGATCCCAGGCTCCTCCTGCTAGCATGCTGTAGTGTCCTTGAGCAAGACACTTAACCGCTAATTGCTCCTGATGGCTGCGTCCGTCGCTGTTTGAATAATTGTAAGTGGCTTTGGATAAAAGCGTCTGATCAATGTAATGTAATGTAATGCTTATTGACCAATTAGCTTAACAATCTGGTCCTAGGAACCCGGTCGTTAAGTGAGGAGTACCTGTATATTATATCATATTAAATAATAAAAAAATATCATATTAAGTAACATAACATAAGCTGAAATTTAATCTGTCTCTATGTTACTTCTTGTTGCAATACAATTGAAAGTTATTCTTCTTATATTAGATATTTATTTGCATATTCAATTTGAATGTACAGTAACTGTCAAATACACACTCACTGTGTGTATTTGTACATAGAATATAATACAAATGTACACAGTGATGAAGGTGAAGAACCAGTCCACACTGACACAACCTCTTCATATATAGATATATTATATATATTTTATTTAACAACATTATATTCATTATGTACAGACACGGGTGGTGCAGCAGCTTCAGCAGCAGAGGAAACAAGATGGAGGAAGATGGAGGAACAGATTCACTCTTCTCTCAGAATCCACTGAATTCACTGTGATCAGGAGATAATACAGGAAGCAGAACACACACACACACACACACAGTGGGTGCAGCGACATGTCACACATCTCAGAGGAAAATGAATTCAAATAAAGATCAATTCAAATCACAACAGGAGGCCAAACTTGAATTCATAACTAATTTGAACCAAACACAAGGAGCTTGAGAAGCACACCACGAATGACATCAAATTACATGTTCAACTTAAAAAATACTATTATTATTATTATTATTATTATTATTATTATAATAAATAATATTATAATGATGATGATATAATAATAATAACATAACAGTAATAATAATAAAAACAATAACAATAATAATAATATTATGATGATGATGATTATTATTATTACTATTATTATTATTATTATTATAATGATAATTCATTATTTTTCCCCAAAATAATTTCTTTAACTACACTGAGAGCCGTGTGAGCACGATACGTCACGAAAACACCGCCAAAGCCCCCGGAACCAAGACACAACATGGAGCTGAGCATGCTGTGACGCCACCACACGTTACTATGACAACAGTGACTACACACCACAGGGGGGCGACGTAGCGCTCCTTCCCCGTCCTCGCATTTAAGAGTTTAAGAAACGGTGGCAACCTGTTGACGTCACCGCCGCAGGAAGTGGAAAATAGGGCGCTCCGTCGGAGAGAAAGCCCAGAGCGGATTCAATGGATTCCACCTCTCAGATCGGAGGATGTTAAAGGTAGAAATATCAAATATGTGAATCAATAAATAATCGTCAAAGTGCCGCAAAAGTTCAAATCTAAGTCACGCGACGGGAAATGAGTGACGTCAGATCTACTCTGCACAGCCCAGGGACACGCCCGCTCCCCCTCCAACTGCCGAGGTCAAGGGTCTCGCCGGGACCAACAACAAAACGGGGAAACGTGCAGCTCGAGTCGGCACGGAAACGCTTTAAAAAACCCAAATCCTGGAGCTCAGGCACAGCGACAGATCTGTCTCTCCCTCTCTCTCTCCCTCTCTCTCTCTCTCTCTCTCTCTCTCTGTCTCTCCCTCTAAGGAGGAAGTAATCTGTCCAAAGGAGGAAGTCTGGGCTACAAAGGGAGCCGTCCTTATAGTGAACAGCAGTCTCAAACCTGGTGAAGACACCAGCAGACCCCTGTGAACCTAGTTGTCTGTATCTTACTGACCTGTGTTTTCCTGCTTCCTCTCTGGTTCTTGGGGTTTTCTTTGGTTCCTTCGTGATCAAGTTTCTGCTGCTGTGACATGACTTACTGCAAATAAAGGAACCTTAAAAGTCAAACTGTCTCTCTCTGTCTCTCTCTCTCTCTCTCTCGCTCTCTTTCTTTGGTTCTTCTGCCTTCAAAATAAGAGCGCTGAACGCTATTGCACGTTATACCCTCAAGTTCCACGCAAGCAAAGCAGGTCGTCATTTCCTGATTATTTCCCAAATTGCTGCCACCGCACCACCGGCGTGGGACCGGCAGGGAGTTTTCTCGACAGTCAAATTGGACAAATTGAACCAATTGGACGAATTGGGCAAATTGAACTGATTGGATGAATTGTGCAAATTGAACCGATTGGACGAATTGTGCAAATTCAACTGATTGGATGAATTGGGCAAACTGAACCAACCTGACGAACTGGGCAAATTGAACCAATTGGACAAATTGTGCAAATTGAACCGATTGGACAAATTGAGCA
>NC_137193.1:2508246-2513246 GCF_960531495.2 Zeus faber | reverse complement strand
AAACTAAGGAGCTGATTGTAGACTTTAGGAGAGGATTACAATCGAGGACGCACGCGCCCTTGTGGATTAATGGGACTTCTGTCGACAGGGTGAGCAGCTTCAAATACCTGGGAGTCCACATCACAGAGGACTTAACATGGACTGTACACACAGACACTCTGGTGAGAAAGGCGAGGCAGCGTCTCTTCCACCACCAGGCAGCTGAGGAAATTCCGGGTCTCGGTGAGGATCCTCAAGTCCTTCTACTGTGGAGCGGTGGAGAGCATCCTGACAGGCACCATCACAGCCTGCTTTGGGAACTGTACTGCTCAGGACAGGCAGGCCCTGCAGAGGGTGGTGCGTTCAGCCCAACGTACCACTGGAACTACCCTCCCCTCCCTGCAGGACTTATACACCAGGAGGTGTAGTAGCAGAGCTGCAGGGTCATGAAGGATCCTCATCACCCCAACAACGGACTGTTCCAGCTGCTGTGGTGGAGCAAGAGCCTCCACAGCCACACAACGAGAACAGAAACTAAGACGGAGTTTCTACATCAAGACATAAGGACTGTCACCGCTGAACTCACCAGGGGTCCTAACTAAAAGTACTGAGTCACTCACACTGCCTTACTGTACTGTATGATGCATACTGTACTGCATACTGTATCACTGATCTGGGTTACTGGATACTGCGCTGTATTGCTGTTCTGTTGGGTGTTACTGTATTGCTGTGTAGTACTGTTGTATACTGTACTGTATATCTCCATTCTCACTTTATTTACATGCACTTTACTGCACATATATGTTTATACAAATAGCCTAACCCATATACATAACTCTCTTCCCTTCTATTTTGTAATACTTTGAATTTTTCTTTTTGAGTCTTATTTTATTTTAATTGTATTGTATTGATATTATTCTATTCACCCACTGCTTTACGTTTTAGGAATCAGTTTCAGTTAGTTGCTAGGTAGGACTTAGGTTAGATATTATGTTCGGTTTAGTAACTATTGTGCATAATCTCCGGGTGCGTTGCAAAGACATTTCACTGCTTATATGTATGAAAGTATGTATATGTATGAAAGTATGTATATGTATGAAAGTATGTACATGTATGTGACAAATAAACCTCTTGAATCTTGAATCTTGAAACAGTGCATAAGTTCAGCATCTGTGGGTAAAGCTTTGTTTTGGAGGTGAATAGTTGTGGAACCGTTCTCTATCTCAGTGGAAGTATTAGTACCTTTGTGGACCTGTTCTTACTGGTTGAGGTTGATCAGCAGGAAGCAGGGGCTAAGAGCAGTAGTAGTATATCAGTATAGTAGTAGTGTAGTATATTAGTCGTGGTATAGGAGTAGTTTAGTATATTGTAGTAGTGTAGTATACTGTAGTAGTAGTAGTGTAGGAGTAGTGTAGTATACTGTAGTAGTAGTAGTAGTGTCGTAGTAGTAGTTGTAGTGTAGAAGTAGTGTAGTATACTGTCGTAGTAGTTGTAGTGTAGGAGTAGTGTAGTAGTAGTAGTAGTAGTAGTAGTAGTAGTAGTGCAGTAGTACCGTTGCGGGCTTGCTCTTCCTGGTTGAGGTTGATCAGCAGGAAGCGGGGGCTCTCGGGGCAGAAGGGCAGCAGGATGCACTGCACCACGGCCGGGACTATGGTGAGGGACAGCAGCAGGGGCCACAGCCGGTCGGAGCCGAGCAGCGCCTCCAGCCCAAATATCTGGAGGGAGAAAGTCCACGTTTACACCCAGGAGGTCTCAAGGCGGGGCCCGGGGTCTTCTCAGGGGCCCTTCAAGAGGCTGCAGATCCAATCAATACCATTTTGATCTGAGATTGAATCCAGAGACTAAATCTGATCAAATGGATAAATCTGAGGCCCCTGGATGTGGAAGAAAGGCTGTGAATCACTGGTCTAGGAGCTAGGGGACATTCTAGGAGACAGTCTGAGGATTAGGAGACAGTGGAGGAGACAGTCTAATCGCTAGAGGGAGAGTCTAGGAGACAGTCTAGGAGGTCGGCCAGTCTGGGAGATAGTGTAGGAGCTAGGAGACAATCTACGAGGGTCTAGGTGACAGTCAAGGAGCTTGGAGACAGTTTCGGAGACAGTCTTGGGGACAGACTTGAAGACGGTCTATGAACTAGGAGACAGTCTTGGAGACAGTTGAGGAGCTAGGAGACAGTCTAGGAGACAGTCACGGGGACAGACTAAGAGACGGTCTAGGAGCTAGGAGACAGTCGAGGAAACAGTCTTGGAGGCAGTCTAGGAGATAGGTGACAGTATAGGAGAGGGTCTAGGAGACAGTCTGGGAGCTAGGAGACAGTCTAGGAGGCAGTCTAGAGGTAGTCTCAGAGCTAGGAGACAATCTAGCGGAGAGTCTAGGAGAGAGTCTAGGATACCGTCAAGCAGACAGCTTCGGAGCTAGGAGACAATCTAGGAGAGAGTCTAGGAGACAGTCTAGTATACAGTCTAGGAGACAGTCTAGGAGCTAGGTGACAGTATAAGAGAGAGTGTAGGAGACAGTCTAGGATACAGTCTAGGAGACAGTCTGGGAGCTAGGAGCCTGTGGTGTGAGGATGGTGGGGTGTGAGCAGCTAAACCTGTCCTGGGTCTAGGTAATAGGGGCCCAGGATCAGGGTGGCTGCACAGCTGTTGCTCATTGTTTGGTCTAATAAGCAACGGGTTAAAACCCCCATCCCCACACTCACCCAGGGGAGGAGCCCTTGTCATGTCCTGTGTCAGTATGCTCCTGGCTTGTTCCACCCAGCCCACTCTCCACAGTAAAGTTGTGTGTTTAAAAGTCCATCGTCTGAACACGAGGTTCCTGAACATGCCACATGGGTGGCGCATGGTAGCCGAATCTAGGAGACAGTCTAGGACACGGTCTAGGAGGCGGGCTAGGAGCTAGGAGTCAATATCTATTGAACTAAAAATATGGATATTGCTTTGAAATGGAATTGAGATGATGATTTTGCTATTGTTTGTGTTTTTTGGACTCCATGCTTTAGTAGGACGGGGTCCCCTGAAAGGTTTAACAGGTAAAGTAAGAGAGCGCGCCACGGACCTGAGCGATGAGGATGCCCACCACCACGCCAAGCTGGTGCAGGGTCCCGAACGCCCCCCGCAGCGGCGTGGGCGACACCTCGCCCACGTACATGGGCGTCAGGCCCGTGAAGAGGCCGCAGAACAGACCAATCACCAGTCGCCCTGCGATCACCATCTCATAGGAGGAGCAGAGGGTGGACATGCCCATCAAGAGGCCCCCGATGACGGCCAGCACGTTCACCAGGAACATGGAGCGGCGCCTGCGGAGGCAGCGCTACGGTCAGGGGGACTCGGTAGGACGCCAGGACAGTCAGCCATGTGGTGTGGTGGTGTGAAAAAGTAGGTAGTACATCTTTTATTTTTACTACGACTGATTGATTGATTGGTTGATTGATTGATTGGTTGATTGATTGATTGATCTTGCTAAGTGAAGGGGAGTCACTGGGAGAGAGATTGACAGGGCTTTGTCTTGTGGCAAAGTGTAAACTCAGTAAAATTCAAGTGCTATCAATGTGTGTATGTTACTGCTGCGGCTCACAGACAGACGGACAGGCGGACGGACAGACAGACAGACAGACAGACAGACAGACAGACAGACAGACAAAGACAGACAAAGACAAAACAGACAAAACAGACAGACAGACAGACAGACAGACAGACAGACAAAGACAGACAAAGACAAGACAAACCGACAGACAGACAGACAGACAGACAGATAGATAGATAGATAGATAGATAGATAGATAGACATAGATAGGGGGTCTTTTTATAGGTGGGGGTCATTTGAGGGTAGTACCTCGTAGTTGTCTGTATACCATCTGTGTTTAGGGGGTCTTCAGGGGGTCTTGAGGGGTCTTTAGGGGGTACTGAGGCGTCTCTGACACCCACGCCACCAGAGGGTCTTTTGGGGGTCTTTAAGGAGGCTTTGGGTGTCTTCCGGGCCTCTGGGTATGTTTAGGGGGTCTTCAGGGTATCTTTACAGTGTCTTTAGGGCTTTGGGGATTTTTAGGGGGTCTTTTGGGTGTCTTTGGGAGATTTTTAAGGGGTTTTTAGGTGGCCTTTAGAGGGTCTTCAGGCAATCTTCAGGGTATCTTAAAGGGAGTCTTTTGGGTGTCTTTGGGGCCCTTGGGTATGTTTGAGGGGTCTTTAGGGGGGCTTTAGGGGGCTTTTGGGTGTCTTTAGGGCCTTTCGGTATGTTTAGGGGGTCTTCAAGGTATCTTAAGGGTGTTTTTAGGGGCCTTGGGTACGTTTAGGGGGTCTTGAGGGGTCTTTTGGGGGTCCTACCTCCCAAAGGGGTTGGCCATGACGCCCAGGCTGAAGGAGCACACCAGAGGGTCTTTTGGGGGTCTTTAGGGCTTTGTAGATGTTTAGGGGATCATTTGGGGGTCTTCGGGAGTGTTGAGGGCTCTTATGGGGGTAGTCAGGGGGTATTGAGGGGTCTTCCGGGGGTATTGGGGTATTGGAGGGTCTTCAGGGGCCTTCAGGGGGTCCTACCTCCCGAAGCGGTTGGCCATGACGCCCACGCTGAAGGAGCCCACCATGCCGCCCACGCTGAAGATGGCGACAGAGAAGCTCCACACCACCGTGCAGACGTCTGGGTCGATGGGCTCCCCGTAGCGCTCCATCCAGGTGGTGTTGAAAAAGGAGCGCAGCCTCTGGACAGAGGAACGGGTGGAGGAACGGGTGGAGGGAGGGATAGAGGGATATAGATAGACAGACAGACGGACGGACAGATAGACAGATAGGGTGGATGGATGGATGGATAGGTGGATGGATGGATGGATGGATGGATGGGTGGATGGATGGATGGATGGGTGGGTGGGTGGATGGATGGATGGATGGATAGGTGGATGGGTGGGTGGATGGATGGATGGATGGATGGGTGGATGAATGGATGGATGGGTGGGTGGGTGGTTGGACGGATGGATGGATGGATGGATGGATGGATGGATGGATGGATGGGTGGATGGGTGGGTGGGCGGA
>NC_137193.1:2470746-2500746 GCF_960531495.2 Zeus faber | reverse complement strand
ATCCACCCAACCCCCATCCACCATCCACCCATCAACCCATCCACCATCCACCCAACCCCCATCCACCATCCACCCATCAACCCATCCACCATCCATCCAACCCCCATCCACCATCCACCCAACAACCCATCCACCATCCACCTATCAACCCAATCATCTTCCACCCATCACCCATCCACAATCAACCCATCAACCCATCCACCATCCACCACCCAGCATCCATCCATCCATCAACCTATCCACCACCCAGCCTGAAACCCATCCACCATCCACCCATTAACCCATCCATCTTTCACCCATCATCCATCCACCCATCCACCATCCACCATCCACCCATCAACCCATCCACCATCCACCCAACCCCCATCCACCATCCACCCATCAACCCATCCACCATCCACCCAACCCCCATCCACCATCCACCCATCAACCCATCCACCATCCATCCAACCCCCATCCACCATCCACCCAACAACCCATCCACCATCCACCTATCAACCCAATCATCTTCCACCCATCACCCATCCACAATCAACCCATCAACCCATCCACCATCCACCACCCAGCATCCATCCATCCATCAACCTATCCACCACCCAGCCTGAAACCCATCCACCATCCACCCATTAACCCATCCATCTTTCACCCATCATCCATCCACCCATCCACCATCCACCATCCACCCATCAACCCATCCACCATCCACCCAACCCCCATCCACCATCCACCCATCAACCCATCCACCATCCACCCAACCCCCATCCACCATCCACCCATCAACCCATCCACCATCCATCCAACCCCCATCCACCATCCACCCAACAACCCATCCACCATCCACCTATCAACCCAATCATCTTCCACCCATCACCCATCCACAATCAACCCATCAACCACCCACCATCCACCCATCAACCCATCCACCATCCACCCATCCACCACCCAGCATCCATCCATCCATCCATCCATTCATTAACCTATCCACCACCCAGCCTGAAACCCATCCACCATCCACCCATTAACCCATCCATCTTTCACCCATCATCCATCCACCCATCCACCATCCAACCACCCACCCATCATTCATCCACCATCCACCATCCATCCATCAACCCATCCACCATCCACCCAACCCCCATCCACCATCCACCCAACAACCCATCCACCATCTACCCATCCAGCACCCACCATCCACCCATCAAGCTATCCATCTTTCAAACATCATCCACGCACCACCCACCATCCACCCACCACCCATCCCCATCCCGCGCGTCCGCGTGGGGATTCTCATAGACGCGCCTCAATGCCGCCGCCATCTTGGTGCGGTGTTCATCCCGATGGGTGGGGGGGTGTAGTGCACACATCGTTCTCTACGTCACATCTAAGGTGTGAGAGGTGATGGAAAACACCATGAAAACACGGGGAAACTGTGGGTAAAGAAGCATCCTTACAAGTAGAGTTTAACATAAATGATCATATTTGTGTGATTATTTACCGCGTTGTAAGCCGCACCGAGCTGCCACACCGTGCTAAGATGGCGGCGCCCCTGACGCAGCACGACAGGAGCTTTCAGCGGCGAATCAGGCTCCTCGCTTCTGATTGGTTGACCAGGTGTCGTGCTAAAAAAAGAAAAACATACCGGGGCGCATGCGCGGTGGGTCGATCCGACAGACAGGCACCGGTGCCCCCCCCCCCCGCCCCGCCTACCCGTGATGCACCGCGCTCTGCGACCTTGAGCCGCAGCTGGGTGGTGCTGATGCAGCTGGGTGGTGCTGATGCAGCGAGAGATGCTGTTGCCAGGGCGACGGCGTCACATCGTCTGTGACGCAGAAAAGAGTGGTTTTGATCATCTATCTATCCACCCATCCACCCATCTATCTATCCATCCATCCACCCATCCACCCATCTATCCATCCATCCACCCATCTATCTATCCATCCATCCACCCATCTATCTATCCATCCATCGACCCATCCACCCATCTATCCATCCATCCACCCATCTATCTATCCATCCATCCACCCATCTATCTATCCATCCATCGACCCATCCACCCATCTATCCATCCATCCACCCATCCACCCATCAATCCATCCATCCACCCATAGATCTATCCATCCATCCACCCATCCATCCATCCATCTATCTATCCATAAATAGAGAGAAATAAATTATATTATATCAAATTAAATTATATTATATTATATCATATTATATTATATTAAATTATATTATATTATATTATATTATATTATATTGTATTAAATTATATTATATTATATTAAATTATATGATATGATCGAACCAGCAACCTTTAGATCACTAGACCACCAGCTCTACCGCCTGAGCTACCATCCCCATATATAAATAATATAAATTATATTATATCATATTATATTATATTATATTAAATTATATTATGTTATTTTATATTATATTATATTATATAACATTATATTATATTAAATTATATTATATGAAATTATATTATATCATATTATATTGTATTATATTATATTATATTATATCATATTATATTATATTATATTATATTATATTATATTATATTAAATTATATTATATTAAATTATATTATATCATATTATATTATATTATATTATATTATATTATATTATATTATATTATATTATATCATATTATATTATATTATATTATATTATATTATATTATATTATATTAAATTATATTATATTAAATTATATTATATCATATTATATTATATTATATTATATTATATTATATTATATTAAATTATATTATATTAAATTATATTAATTTATATTATATCATATTATATTAAATTAAATTATATTATATCATATTATATTATATCATATTAAATCATATTATATCATATTATATTATATTATACTATATTACATTATATTATATGAAATTATATTATATTATATTATATTATATTATATTAAATTATATTATATTATATGAAATTATATTATATTAAATTATATTATATTATATTCTATTCTATTATATTGTATTAAATTACATTATATTATATCATATCATATTATATTAAATTATATTATATCATATTATATTATATTATATTATATTATATTATATTATATTACATCATATTATATTATATTATATTATATTAAATTATATTATATTAAATTATATTAATTTATATTATATCATATTATATTAAATTAAATTATATTATATCATATTATATTATATCATATTAAATCATAATATATCATATTATATTATATTATACTGTATTACATTATATTATATGAAATTATATTATATTATATTATATTATATTATATTATATTATATTATATTAAATTATATTATATTATATGAAATTATATTATATTAAATTATATTATATTATATTCTATTCTATTATATTGTATTATATTATATTATATTATATTATATTATATTATATCATATTATATTATATTATATTATATTAAATTATATTATATCATATTATATTATATTATATTATATTAAATTACATTATATTATATCATATCATATTATATTAAATTATATTATATCATATTATATTATATTATATTATATTATATTATATCATATGATATTAAATTATATTATATTATATTATATTATATCATATTATATCATATTATATTATATTATATTATATTATATTATATTACATTATATTAAATTATATTATATTATATTATATCATATTATATTATATTATATTACATTATATTAAATTATATTATATTATATTAAATTATATTATATTATATTATATTATATTATATTATATTATATTATATTATATTATATCATATTATATTAAATTAAATTATATTGTATCATATTATATTAAATTATGTTATATTATATAATATTATATCATATTATATTATATTAAATTCTATTATATTATATTAAATTAAATTAAATTATATTATATTATATATTATATTAAATTATATTATATTATATTAAATTATATTATGTTATACATATTATATTAAATTATATTATGTTATACATATTATATTATGTTATACATATTATATTAAATTTTATTATATTACATTATATTATATTAAATTATATTATTAACATTTACATTTACATTACATTACATTACATTACATTTAGCAGAGGCTTTTATCCAAAGCCACTTACAATTATTCAAACACCGACGGACGCAGCCATCAGGAGCAATTAGGGGTTAAGTGTCTTGCTCAAGGACACTACAGCATGCTAGCAGGAGGAGCCTGGGATCCAACCAGTAACCTTTAGATTACTAGACGATCAGCTCTACCTCCTGAGCCACCATCCATTTACAGACGCTTTTATCCAAAGCGACTTACAAGGGAGAATAACATTCAAGCTACATGCGACAGAGACATTAGTGTAACAGTAAATACCGCAAGGTAGTGCTAAGTAATTGTAAGTTAGGACAGGAGGTACTCACTGAAGAGCTGGGTCTTCAAGTGCTTCTTAAAGACAGAGAGGGAGGTCCCTGCTCTGGTCGTTTTTGGCAGCTCGTTCCACCAACGTGGAACTACAAATGAGAATAGCCTGGATTGCCGTGGCTGTACGGCCGGCAGAGCCAGGCGACGCTCTTTTGACGAGCGCAGCATCCGGGGGGTAACATGTGCTCTTACAAGAGCATTTAAGTAGGTGGGAGCGTTCCCAACAATCACTCTGTAGGCCAGCATCAGAGACTTGAACTTGATGGTAACCAGTGGAGCTCGATGAGCAGCGGAGTGACATGTGCCCTCTTTGGCTGGTTGAACACCAGTCGCGCCGCCGCATTCTGTATCATCTGTAGTGGCTTCACCGCACAGGCCTCAAGCCTGTTAAGAGGGCGTTGCAGTAGTCGAGACGGGACATCACCAAGGTTTGTAGCAGCAGTTGAGTGGCATATTAGCTCAGGTACGGCCTGACTTTTCGGATGTTGAGTAGTGCGAAGCGGCAGGACCGCGAGACGGCGGCAACATGGTCCGAGAATGTCAGTTGGTCATCAATAATGACACCAAGATTCCTTGCAGCCTTGGTAGGAACAAGAGATAAAGAGTCGATTTTAATATCAATGTTGTGATAAATACCTTGTTTGGCTGGGATGACCAGCAGTTCCGTTGTTGCCGGGTTTAGTTGAAGATGATAATCCTTCATCCACGTGGATATGTCAGCGAGACAATCCGAGATCCGCGTTGAGACAGTGGGGTCGTCAGGCAGGAAGGACAGATAGAGTTGAGTATCATCCGCATAGCAGTGATATGAAAAGCCATGTGAGCGGATGATCGGGCCCAGTGAGGTGGTGTATATGGCAAAGAGGAGGGGTCCTAGCACCGAGCCTTGGGGCCCCCCTGTGGTGAGGTTGTGAGGCACAGACAGCTGGCCTCGCCATGTCACACTGAACGAGCACCCAGTAAGGTAAGATTCCAACCAGGAAAGTGCACTGCCCGTTATGCCCACACTTGAGAGTATGGACAGGAGTATGCTGTGGTTGACAGCGTCAAAAGCGGCTGATAAGTCAAGCAGAATGAGGACCGAGGATTTGGCAGCAGCTCTAGCAGTTTTTAAGGTCTCTGTCACAGACAACAGGGCTGTTTCGGTGGAGTGACCACTTTTGAAGCCAGATTGAAGTGTATCAAGAAGGTTGTTTCTTGACAGGTTTTCTGTAACCTGTCTAGAGACTGCCCTCTCTATGGTTTTGGAAAGGAATGGGAGGAGAGAGACCGGCCGATAGTTTTCTACTTGAGTGGGATCGAGTGAAGGTTTTTTGAGCAGTGGTGCGACCCGAGCCGCTTTGAAAGCGGAAGGGAAAGTGCTGGAAGTTAGGGAAGAATTAATCACATGTGTGATTGCCGGGGTGATAGTCAGTGATATGGCTTGAAGGAGGTTAGATGGGATCAGATCTAGCGGACAGGTAGTAGGACGGCTACATGTTAGTAGTTTAGATACCTCACTTTCAGCGAGGGGGGTGAAACCAGGGAACGATGAGCCTAGGGCTGGAGAAGACAGGTTGTGAGTAAGTTGTTTAGTGAATTGGCTGCTGATGGCTGCCACTTTGTTTGTAAAAAAGGAGGCAAGGCAGTCGGCAGTGAGGTTAGTAGCTGGAGGAGGTGGTGGAGGGTAAAGCAGAGACTTGAAGGTGGAGAATAACTTACATGTGTCTGTGGCACCGTTGATCCTATCGTTGAAGAAGGCCTTCTTGGCAGCAGTGATGCTGGAGAAGGAGGAGGACAGCAGTGTCTGGTAGCTTGCAAGATCTTCAGTCGCTCCGGATTTGTGCCATTTCCTCTCGGCTGCTCTGAGGTCAGTGCGCGTTGTCCGGAGGGTGTCAGTCAGCCAAGGGTGCGACGGGGTTGATCGAGCAGGTCTGGTGGATTGTGGACACAGGCTCCAGACATGAGCTCAAGGTGGAGCAGAGACAATCAGTGGCATCATTTACCTGCAGAGAGGAGAAAGTGCCGTGGGGTGGAAGAGAAGAGGAGAGCACAGAGGAGAAGTGGGTGGGGGACAGGCTGCGGAGATTGCGGCGGATGGAGACCATGGGTGGGGAGGTGGGGGGTTGTTCTGGTAGCTGGACATTGAAGTGGATGAAGAAGTGGTCAGAGAGATGAAGAGTGACCCTTAGGTTGTCTGTGGTGCAGCTTTGAGCAAGAATGAGATCAAGCTCTTTGTCAGCCTTGTGAGTCGGTGGAGTCGGGACCTGTCTTAGGTCGAATGAGCGAACCAAAGACAGGAATTCAACCGAGCTCGCACCGTCCAAGTGGATGTTCATGTCTCCGAGAACGAGCGTGGGACACTCATGCTCAGGAATTGATGACAGCAGGGTGTCAAGCTCATGTAGGAAGTCACCTAGTTGTCCTGGTGGACGGTAGATGACGACCACATAGGCTTTCACCGGAGCAGTCACCAAGACGGCGTGATATTCAAAGGAGGCAAAGTTGTTTAAAGGCTGCAGTGGATTAAATTTCCATGTGTTGGAAATTAGCAGGCCAGTCCCACCACCACGGCCAGATGTTCTGGATGTGTGGAAGAATGAGTAGTTAGTGGAGAGTGCAGCCGGGGTTGCGCTATCTTCCGGTTTAATCCACGTCTCAGTGAGAGCAAGGAGCATAATATATTAAATTATATTATATTTTATTATATTATATTATATTATATTATATTACATTATATTATATTATATTAAAATATAATATATTATGTTATATTATACATATTATATTATATTATATTATATTATATTAAATTATATTATATTATATTAAAATATAATATATTATATTATATTATATTAAATTACATTATATTATATTATATTAGATAATATTATATTATATTTTATTATATTATATTATACATGTTATATTAAATTATATTATATTATATTATATTATACAAATTACATTAAATTATATTATATTGTATTATACATATTATATTATATTATATTATATTAAATTATATTATATTATATTATATTATATTATATTATATTACATTATATTATATTATACATATTATATTTAATTATATTATATTATATTATATTATACAAATGACATTAAATTATATAATATTACATTATATTATATTATACATATTATATTAAATGATATTAGATTATATTATATTATACATATATTATATTATATTATATTACATTATATAAAGTTGTATTAGATTATATTAAATTATATTATACATATTATATTAAATTATATTATATTATATTATACATATTACATTAAATTATATTATAGTATATTAAATTATATTATATTATATTATTTTATACATATTATATTAAATTATATTACATTATAGTATACTAAGTTATACTATATTATATTATATTAAAAAATATTACATTACATTCAATTATATTGTTTTGTATCAAATTGTATTACATAACATTAAATTATATTATAGTATATTAAATTATATTACATTACATTACTTTTTATTAAACTATGTTATACTATGATATAATATATTAGATGAAATTATATTACATTATATTATATTATATTTGACTGAGCTCCTGGATTTGAATGCTGCCTGTTTTTTGAATCGACTTAGTGAACTTTGACTTGTGACCTGGTGGTGGTTGGGTGGTGTTGATGGGTTCAAACCCGTTCAGAGCCGGTGAGGACAACACAGCAAGAATTAAAGGAGGCAGAAGCAATGCAATGTGTAAGCGTGTTATTACACGCTTACACATTGCATTGCTTCTGTTGTCTTGTTGGTCTAGTGTAGCTTTTTAATCATGTCATATACGTACAGCTCCTTGTATTAAAGACCTTTAAACTGTTGAAGGCTGAGCCCAGGTCAGGGATGTCAAACGGGAGAAATTGAGTTCTAAAGGAAAGCTTTGACACACAAGCAGTATCGATAATAGAAACAGAAACC
This sequence comes from Zeus faber, assembly GCF_960531495.2. Classification (NCBI taxonomy): domain Eukaryota; kingdom Metazoa; phylum Chordata; class Actinopteri; order Zeiformes; family Zeidae; genus Zeus; species Zeus faber. The sequence goes on along the minus strand of NC_137193.1, from coordinate 2,492,319 downwards.
AAAGCTTTTGACCTGAAATCTGATGCAAACTACACTACAACACCAAGTTGGAAGTTCCAATCTCCCACATGACTTGAATGCAGCATCGTGCGGTCTGTAGGGACTGCGCTGCCCCCTGCTGGCCACAACTGGTTGGTGCAAATAAAAGAAGAATCTTTACTGATCGATCACACACACACACACACACAAACACGTGCTTTGGATGCTGCTGGTGAAATGGTTTTCATTGCATTGAACCGTCCTGGCTTGTCCTTCCTCGGGCGCAGCCAGGAGCAGTGGGCAGCGTTCAACCACGACGCGCCCAGGACCTGGTTCCATACGTCCATCACTGACGGCGACGATGATGTGTGCATGTTTTGGGTGGGGGTCTAAACGACTACTGAACAACTACTGAACCACGCACAACCAACACCGCACAACAAGACGCCACAAAACAATTATTAGCTCTTCAATAACAGGCCCATCATTTGATAGGTCTACATACATACATGGCCAAATATTTATTCAAGGTCATAGATTCAATCAAGGTCATACATACCACAACATTAAACCAGTGACAGTGAAGTGAATAACATTGATCATCTGGTTCCAATGGCACCTGTCAAGGGGTGGGAAATATTATTATATATATACTGTTATACATTATAAATATATATATTGTTATATATTTTTATTATATATATAGTGTTATATATTACTATAATATATATAGTGTTATGATTACATACGTACTGTTATATATTATTTTATATATACTGTTATGTTATTATATAGTGTTATATATGATTACATACATAATGTTATATATTATATGTATACTGTTATATATTATAATTATATATACTGTTATACTGTATATTATTATTTATATATAGCGTTATATATATTATATATATACTGTTATATATTATTTTATTTATAGTGTTGTATATTATTATTATATATAGTATAATATATTATTATATATATCGTGTTATATATTATACATATATGAGGCAGCAGGTGAAGAGTCAGTTGTTGAAGTATAAAAATGGGCGTGGTCAGGGTCTGAGCCACTTAGACAAGGAGCACATTGTGATGCTGGACGACTGGGTCAGAGCATCTCCACAAGCACAGCTCTTGTGGCTGTTCCCGCTGTGCAGTGGTTACTAGCTACCAAAAGTGTCCAAGGAAGGACGAGCGCTGAACTGGTGACAGCGTCACGGGGCCCAAGGCTCATTGATGCACGTGGGGAGTGAAGTGTAGCCCGTCTGGTTCGATGCCACAGAAGAACTACTGCAGCACAAAGTGTTGAAACAGTGATGCCTCCACCTCAACTGTTTTGGGGACACGAGGGGGAGCTACACAGTATAAGTGTTATTAGTGGTGCTTTAATGTTGTGGCTGATCCGTGTACTTTCAAGGACAAACCTAAATTAAAATCCGATGAGTGTGATTAACATACACCTGGTCAGTGCTTAGTGGGAGCATCATTTGTTGGCGCCTGGATTACACTTCTCCAGAGGAGCACGTTTTCTGCAGATGCAGCCACATTGGGGCCCCGTTGTCCACCCCCTTCCTCAAAGATTATTTACATGAAATAAGGCGCAGCATCAAGCGTAAAAAATTAACCGGACATTAATTAAACACTGAATCAGAAGCGTCGTGGTATCGTACAGAGTACTGCAGTAAATCCATGCTGAGGAGAGTATTGACGAGAAAAATTCTGTAACGGCTGCAGCTGCACCGATGCAGGAACCAATCACCACACGGCGCCACAGCTCACGAAGTCCCCTTCTCACGACCTTGGATCGCCCGAAATGCCACAGAGGGCGAGAGGAAGTGAGTCAGCCAAAGAGTAAACTGGGATCCCGGCGGGATGTTGGCAGAGGTCGGGAGGGGGCCGGGGCTTATGTTTCAAGCCCCGGCCCGTTTCAGGAGCCCCTGACGGATCCGTTTGCTTTGGCAACTGTGCGAGGAGGGACCTGGGATGCCGGCCCCGCCCCTCAAAAAGGGTGCGTTCGATGCCCGGCGGGCTCTGGTCGGGATTCGCACCGTGCGCCGCCGCCGACAGAGGCGTTGTGGTTCGTCAAGCTGGCGTGGAGGAGGGAGCGCCGCCGCCAGTGAGCGGGAAAGAGCCAATGAGCATCGGCCCTCAGCCCCAAATATCTTAGACACAACACAAGCCTCCTTTTCTTTATTACATTTTTTTATTTAGGTCCCAAAAAACCATCATAATAACATTATATCAATAATATTAATACAGAAATTGAAAAAAAAACAAAAAGAGCAAAGAAATAAAAAATAAAACCGCTTTGTGTCCACGGCCTCAAATTGGGGACGGGGCGGGTAGAGGGGGGCGGAGCTTAGACCTCCTGGAGAGGGGGCGGGGCTTAGACCTCCTAGAAACTGCAAAGTCCATTTTGGATTAAAAAAACAAAAAAACCCCAGGCGGAGGGGCGTGGCTTCAAGCTGTCCGTTATTTGCTGTGCACCAATCGGGAATGTTGAGGTGAGGCGGGAGGGGGCGGGGCTTCATGAGGTAAAGAGGAGGATGAGGGGGAGGGGCTACTGCTGAGGCATCTGGAGAGAGAGACAAAGAGAGAGAGAGACAAAGAGAGAGAGAGACAAAGAGAGAGAGAGACAGGTTCAATATCAAATCTCCTTCTAAAGCAACATCATCCAAACTTAAACTGACTCTACAGCTTGATTACATCACACAAGCCTCCAAACACCTGTCTGTCTGTCTGTCTGTCTGTCTGTACCTGCTGTGTGTGTGTTTCTGGTCCTCGGCTAGCTAGCCGGCTAAGGATGTTTCTCTCGGACATCTGGAGTCGCACGGCAACCGGTGGTATCCGGGCGATGGTTGCCGGGAGACGGGTGACGTCGGCCTTCATGTCGCTCAGCAGCTCCTCCAGCTGCTTCAGCACTGGAGGGAGGAGGGGAAATCAGTCTCTTGCTCATCTGTTGGACCTCCCACCTTATCTTCTACCATCTTATCTTTGACCTATAATTTCATCTCTGCAGCCTCCAACCACACCTACGACCTCCCACCGCACCGCCTACGACCTCCCACCGCACCGCCTGCAGCCTCCAACCACGCCTGGGACCTCCCACCACACCGCACCGCCTACGACCTCCCACCGCACCGTACCTTTGTGCAACACTGCGTTGGCAGGCTTGTTTCCGGACATGGACTCCTTGCTGAGGTGCTGGTGCGACTCGGCCAGACACTCCACTTCACTGAAGCGCGTGTTGAGCGCCATGGAGGGGTGAGACGGGTCCTCCGACATGTTGAGGTAGGCCGCCCGACGCAGCTGCTCCTCGATGACCAGGGCCTGCTCTAAGAGCTGTAGGTGGAGGAAGGTGGTGTTAGTCATGTTTTCATCATCTTTGAAACTCTTTCTAAAGTCACTGACATCGGGAGATTGAAGGTTTGAAGAATTAATAATCATTATTATTATTATTATTACTATAATTATTAATAATTATGACTCGTGTTTCCATGACGATGACCATCATCACCTCATTCATCACTACTTTGATCATGTTGTTGTTGTTGTTTACTGACATTATTACACCATCATCACAAAACCATCCATGAAAACACGAGTGGTTCAGGCTCCAGAGACACCGCCCTGACACCACCCTGACACCCCCCACACACCGCCCTGACACCGCACCGACACACCTCCCACACACTGCCCTGACACCACCCTGACACCCCCCACACACCACCCTGACAAACCGCCCTGACACCGCACCGACACACCGCACCGACACCGCCCTGACACCGCCCTCATACCTTGAACCTCCGCGCCAGGAACTTGTTCTTGATCTCCAGGAAGTTGCCTCGGTTCATCTCTCCCTTGAAGGGCTCGTTGAGGATGGCGTACTTGACATCGTTCTGGATGTCCTGCCAGCGGGCGTAGCCATGACTGGGGGGCGGAGTCAAGGACAACACACAACACAACAACAAGTAATAACAACAATAACAATAATTAATACTTTTTTAGGTTTATTTTATTTTGTCAAATTTTCAAAAACATTTTTCTTGTTCTTGTAAATTGACAGTTTCTTTCTGTTCCTCTATTATGGTCTGTTTCCCTGGTCCAGCTGGGTGATCTCCCCAGCGGAGCTCAGGGCTGTGGGTTCGATTCCCGTGTTCCAAAGGATACTGTATGATGCCGGCAAGCAGCCAGTAGTCATGGCGACGGTGCCAGATCTCGTTGGTCTTCTTGGTTACCGTGGCAGCGCGCTCCTCGTTCTGCCACAAGGAGTGGAGCTCTAGAGGGACATTTGTCATCAATTATCAATGAGAGATGAACAGATACTGGAGGAGAAGAAGAGAACGACAGAGCGTGATGGAAAGAGGTGGAATAATAGAAAACTAACCTGTGAACCCTCCGTCTGCGATGTTGAACATGAACCTGCTCTTGCTCTTCTTCTTCTCCTCTCCCTCCTTACTCTCTCCGTTCTGCAGCTTGGCTCCCTCCTCCACCTTCACTCCATCCTTCTCCTCCTTCTGATCTGCTCCACCCAAAGGAAACACACACACACACACACCAAATAAGGACTTCCTGCTCTCCAGTAACGTATCCGGAGTTTCTCAAAGAGGGGTTCACAGCCCCCTAGGGGCCCTGGAGGTACTGCAGGTTCTCTCTCTCATGATATATTTTAGTGTTTAAAGAAAATTGACTATTAATCAATGTTGGAAGATATTTGGAATATTTGATCAAAAAATTGAATTAAAAGCAGTATTTTGTGCAATATTTTGTCAGGAAAAAAAAAGTCTTCTCAATGTACAAACTCAAGTACAAAGGTGATGGTAAGCGGTGAAACCCTTCAATGAAACACGAAGGAGCAGCAGAGTGGGCCGTGCACCTCTCTTGTCTTCTGGGGCGGGCGTGGTGTCCATCTTCTCAGGCTTCTCCTCCTTCCTGTCTTCCGCTGGAGAGAGACACCACCCAGAGGGGAGAGAGGACTGTGAGCGACGCAGGCCAACGCCAACACGGCAGAGTTGAAGATTTAAAAAGTTCAATCCCAAATGGCTGCTCGCGGTAGAAGGTGATTTGGGGGATGATGATAAAAAATAACTGAATTATGAATCGAATACAATATCAAAATCCTATGATCACATCGCATGGCGTCTGAATACAGAAAATGTTTTTAAGGAGCGTTACACGTTCTAATCAATAAGCAGCATATCCACATTATTTGGGATCAGTTCTGGTAAATATTGTGTAAAAGACACGACCGCCCTAAAATATGGTTAAAATATCGTCAAAGTATGGGTGTCGTGACGTCGGGATCAGAACCTTCACTTACAAGCTTCTATTCCGTTTTTACCTTTGACGTCTCCGGCCCCGGCGTTGACCTCTGACCCCTCCTCCGCCGTGGCCTCCGCCGTGGCCTTGCCCTCCTCTCCTCCGTTGGCACTCTTCTCGCGCCCCTCCTTCTTCTTCTCCTCCACCTTCTCCTCCACCGCCTCCTCCACCTCCTTCTTCTTGCTCTCTCCGTCCTTCTCGCCCTGCTCCGCCTCTCCGTTAGCTCTGTTCACCTCCGCCGCCTCCTCTCCGTTTTTCTTCTTCTCCGCCAGCTCCTCCTCCTGCGGCGGCGTTTCGGGCGGCGGCCTCTTCTTGTCCTCCACCTCCTCCTCCACCTCCTCTTCCTCCTCCTCCTCATCCTCGTCGTCGTCGGGGATGGCGATCACCTGCACATTCAATTTCTTTATTGACAAATAGTGGTGGAACGGAACGTGGTTGATCTGCGACCTGTACGGATCAACCCCCGTGCAATCTAAACATTTTACAAAATTATTATTATTATTAATAATATATAATTATTAATATATTATTACAGAATTATTATTATTATTATGATTATTGCGATTATTATTATTATTGTGATCATTATTAATATATTACATGATTATTATTATTGTGATTATTATTATTATATTATTGTGATTATTATTATTACATTAATAATATATTATTGTGATTATTACATTATTATTATCATCAATAATATATTACTATATTATTATTGTGATTATTACATTATTATTATTATTATTATTATTATTATTAATAATAATAATATATTTAAAGTATTACTACATTATTATTATTATTGTGATATTTACATTATTATTATTATTATTATTATTATTATTAATAATAATAACATTATTAATAATATATTATATTATTACTACATTATTATTATTGTGATTATTATTATTAATTTAAGCTGGTGCTTTATAATAATTTCAATAAATGTCCAGTCTCGAGGGCAGAGAGCGCTTCACGCTCCATGAGAGCAGCTGACATTATGGACATGACTTGGATTGGGATAGGGTTAATGCACAACGCAACACGAGGGGAAAGGAGGTCGGGGAGGAGGACAAGACATGAGCTGCTTGTAGTTGAACAGTTTGGCTCCCAGGCCTTTCCTCCACCCGTCAAATGTTCCATTTTAGGATTGATTCATTTCATGACTCAATGTGACTTTTCTTTAGCGATCAAGACTCCACGGGGTTAGTGCTGGGAAAAACAAAAACATGTTGGACTGGGATGGGGTGTTGAGGGACGCAGACTTCTCAGAACTCCATCACCGGGGATGGAGCTCATCACACGGTTTCACCCACTACTGTGTTTAGAGGAAGGTGGTGTCCTGCCTGCCTCATTGAGCTCTAATTCAACCAGCATTGAATAGTTTATATATTTGAAGATTGTATTTAAACATTGGACATCTTGACATTTCTTGCTGATCATAATGAATGAACGGAAAGCAAAGTCATATCTGTCCCCCCCGCCACACACTCCTTTTTGCCGATCCGAAAAATGATCCCGTCCGCGACTCAAACCCCGTGAACCAGGAGTTTTGTGAGCTCAGTCGTAGCGCATCAATTTCGGAACACGCGTAATAACTATTACTATGTATTGTTTTCCTGAACGCGTCGTCCAAAAAAGGTTGTTTCTTCTCAGTGACGGGTTGGCCATCTTGTCCCATCCTTACCTCGTCCGCCTTGTTGCTCTCCTTCGCCTCCTTCTCCCCTTCTGCCTCCTTCTCGCCGTCCTTAGCCGCCTCGTCGACTACAAGTATAAAATACATGTTTTTATGAAGCTCAACTTTGATTGACTTGCACTCATCTCCAGACATACAAAGGTTCACCGCTTTGGAAATAATCGATCCAGGAAACTGGGGGTGTGTATACCTGCAGCGGGCGTGTTGGGCTGGGTGTCCCCGGGGGTCCCGGTGGACGGGGTCTTCCCAGGGGAGTCGGGCTGAGCCGCCTTCTTGTTCTCCTCCAGCTCGGCCATCCAGGGCATGGACCACTGGCCGTTCACGTGCTCAAACTCCTGGACCTGGACCAGGAAAGCAGCCGAACCAGAACCATGAGAACCATCAAGACCTGGCAGAACCTCAGGACCCGGCAGAGCCGCAGGACCCAGCGGAGCCTCAAGACCCAGCGGAGCCTCAAGACCCAGCGGAGCTTCTACAGCAGAAGTCTCACCTTCTTGCGGATCAGCGACATGACGCCGATGCGGGTGAGGACGTGTTGCCGTGACAACCCCTCCCGTGGGACGCCGTCGGCGAAGGTCTCGGCGCCATCTGCGCCCGGCTCGCACAGGTGTCTCATAAAAAGAGAGACATAGGCTCTGAACGGGGAGAGAGAGAGAGCGAGAGATTTATATTTGTAAGTGCAACTTTGACACACCTCATCTGCTGATTTGTATTCATCTTTCCACAGATTTTTGGATTTATTCCTCTATTTTCGCTGACGCGGTTCTTACTTGAACTCCTTCTCCGACTTCCCCCGCAGGTCCCGGACCAGCCACTGGGTGGTGAAGGCGTCCTGAGGAGGCATCCCATAACGCATCACTGCATTCAGGAAGGCCTTGCGCTGCCGCGAGTTGAAACCCAAAACCTGGGAAAGAGAAACAAGGTTTTTAAATGCTTTGAACTCTAGTTTATCATCATCATCATTACAATTTAAAGCCGGGTCATTTTGGACTCAACATGTGCATTCTTAAAAAATGTAACATTGTTCTTGCTCTTTTACCGCTTCGTTGGAATTTCCTGAAGTGCATTTACATTATTTTATCGACAAACATGCATTAAATGAGGCTGTGAATATAGTTTTTATTTGTAGTTTATTTACTTGATGAAATTTAAAACAAGTTAAGATAAAAGTTCAGAGTCTTGTGCAATTGCCTTCAATCAAATTGCATGGAAGCAGCAATGGCTTGCCCCAGTGGGGTTAGGGCAGAGGCGGGGTTGAAGGCAGAGGTTAGGTGCAGGGGTTGGGGGTAGGGTGAGGGGATGGGGGCAGGGGTTGGAGGCTAGGGGTTAGGGGTAAGGGAAAGGGGCAGGGGCCAGGGGTTATGGGTTGAGGGCAGAGGTTAGGTGCAGGGGTTGGGGTCTAGGGGTTAGGGGCAGGGGGTTGGCAGACGAACGACTCACCTCGATGTTGCCTCCCACTCTGGCCAGCAGGGGGGGCAGTGGTTTGTCTTTGTCGTGCCTCAGGCCCTTCCTGTTCGGCCTGCGGGAGTTGGCTGCAGGGGGGCGGAGACTCGGGTTATTGGCTCTACTGTCATGCTGCATCAAAAAAAAGGCCGACTACGTACTATGTACTTCATGTGCAAAGTAATGAGTAATGAGTTTAGTGTGACATGGCAAGGCCAGCTGTCTGTGCCTCACCACCTCACCACAGGGGTGCCCCAAGGCTCGGTGCTGGGACCCCTCCTCTTTGCCATATACACCACCTCACTGGGCCCGATCATCCGCTCACATGGCTTTTCATATCACTGCTATGCGGATGATACTCAACTCTATCTGTCCTTCCTGCCTGATGACGCCACTGTCTCAACGCGGATCTCGGATTGTCTCGCTGACATATCCACATGGATGAAGGATTATCATCTTCAACTAAACCCGGCAACCACGGAACTGCTGGTCATCCCGGCCAAACAAGGTATTTATCACAACATTGATATTAAAATTAACTCATTCTCTTGTTCCTACCAAGGCTGCAAGGAATCTTGGTGTCATTATTGATGACCAACTGACATTCTCGGACCATGTTGCCGCCGTCTCCCGGTCCTGCCGCTTCGCACTACTCAACATCCGAAAAGTCAGGCCGTGCCTGACCCAATATGCCACTCAACTGCTGGTACAAACCTTGGTGATGTCCCGTCTCGACTACTGCAACGCCCTCTTAACAGGCTTGAGGCCTGTGCGGTGAAGCCACTGCAGATGATACAGAATGCGGCGCGCGACTGGTGTTCAACCAGCCAAAGAGGGCACATGTCACTCCGCTGCTCATCCAGCTCCACTGGTTACCTGTAGCCGCTTGGTTACCTGTAGCCGCTTGGTTACCTGTAGCCGCTTGGTTACCTGTAGCCGCCCGCATCAAGTTCAAGTCTCTTATGCTGGCCTACAGAGTGATTTTTGGGAATGCTCCCACCTACTTAAATGCTCTTGTAAAAGTACATGTTGCCCAAAAGAGCGTCGCCTGGCTCTGCCGGCCGTACAACCACGGCAATCCAGGTTATTCTCATTTGTAGTTCCACGTTTGTGGAACGAGCTGCCAAAAATGACCAGAGCGGGGACCTCCCTCTCTGTCTTTAAGAAGCACCTGAAGACCCAGCTCTTCAGTGAGTACCTCCTGTCCTAACCTACAATTACTTAGCACCACCTAGCAGTATTTATTGTTACACTAATGTCTCTGTCGCAATGTAGCTTGAATGTTATTCTCCCTTTTAAGTCGCTTTGGATAAAAGCGTCTGTAAATGACTAAATGTAAACGTAAACTCAGCCATGTCTTTTCGGACATACTACATCGTGATAAAGCCGCTCAGTTACCTTTCAGCCTGTTGTCATGACGACAATGCATAGGTACCCTGACCAACGTAGAGTTCAGTGTAGCTTAATGAAATTTCACTGGATGTAGTATGTCATCCTGGTACTTTTCGCATACAGTTTGATGAATACTATTTAAACAGTTTGTTGGGAAACGTTGCACGAAACTGGGAATAACAGTATGGAAGACAAAAACACCGAATAGCACGTATACCCAATGAGGACAGAACTTATTTTCATACACCGAGTATAGGATTGGTACACAGACGTCCTTACCTTCCGTCCTTTCGTCAAAGTCCTCGTCTCCCTCCTCAGAAGCCACGGAGTAATCTGATTGGCCGTCGGACTGGTCGTCCTGCCAATCAGCTGGGAGATGAGACACAATGGACGAGTGGTATTATTAATATGATGTCAACAAATACTTCACTATTCGTCAATGAGTATCTGTTCTCTCTAAGCAGGACATGCACTGTTACACTGCTCCATGCTAATGCAATAACCCTGATAATTGGGTTTTTTGCTCATTATTTGTACTACACAGCTCAACTGAAACACCGTGATCCTGACATCTCTGGATACACTGGGAGGCCATTGAAGTACCTCTGAAAAGAAGTGACATTTTCAGGGCTCATCACAGTGAGACATGGTCTATGAATTTCATTTCTGCTGGTCTATTAAAACAAAATGAAGAGCACAATGTCCAAATGGGACTAGAACTCTCTTCAAGGTTCCGTGAAATATGACGTGCAACAGCCGCCCTCGTACCCCCCCCCCCCCGTGGGTTTGCGTATCAGAGCGCATCGTGACAGAGTTACCTCAACTATTTAGGACACACTTTTCAATAAAGACTTGAAAGAACGACACAACAAAGCACATTAAACAAATGTTTGCTTGTATTTTGTTTTCATCGCCGTCTAATGTGCAGGAGGAACACACACACACACACACACACACACACACACACACACACACACACACACACACACACACACACACACACACACACACACACGCACACACGCACACACGCACACGCACACACGCACACACGGCATTTTACTCCTGTGTGAGGTTTAAGATTATGGTGGCCATGAACAGCATTCTGGGTAATGTAGTACACCGATAACACTAGTTGACCAAAAAAAATACTAAAAGTGTTTAAATTTAAATTTGACATGGGCTGTTTTCTATCACAAACACAGCAACACAACCCTATCTCCAAGATGGACGCTGATTGGGGACCAAAGCCCTGATGAGAAAAATAACTGATTTTAAAATCTCAATTCATTCCTCTTTAAGCATTGGAAATAGATATGCACATTTTTTATTATTATTTATCTGCCGAACGGTATAAATCGGTCCCAACACGTTGGCGGGTGAAACGGTAGCGTGGACAAGGGGGTCCTCCTGTTCATACACTATTGTAATGTTTGGTTCTCTCACCGCGGTCCTCCTGGGAGCCGTCGTTGTAGTTGACCTGCTTGCGGATGCGTTTTCCCTTCCCCAGGTTCCGGGCCAGGTCTTCCTGCTGCTGCTCGTAGTGGTGACGTAGCAACTTCTCCCAGTAGTCTGGGTCCACGCTCTCCTCCTGCTTGATGATCTCCCGCTGCACCTCCTCCTCCTGGGGGGGAGGGGGGTCAAACACATGACATCAGTCCCATCTCTTTTACACCCAAATCTCAAATCTCCTCCCCCGCCGCCACCTCCTGGTACTCACAGCCTCCTCCTCGTCCTTCACCACGTACTGGGCCACCTTGAAAGAGCTCAGGTACTCGTTCATGCTCTGGATCTCCGTGTCCTCTGTGGCGTCCTGGTTTCGGTCCAGCAGCCGGTCGATGGCCTTGTCGTCGTAGTGGATCACGCTGCTGTCATCCTCCCTGTTCTCCCCTAGAGGGGGTCGACAACATGGCGGACAGGAAGTAGTTTAGAGTCTGGCCAAAAGCAAGCCAACAAGGCCTGGGATCAGTTGTCTCAAATCTATAATAAACGTCCTCCAAAACAACACCCACTGAACGTCCTCTAAAACAACAACCAGTGAACGTCCTCGAAAACAACAACCAGTGAACGTCCTCCAAAACAACAACCACTGAACGTCCTCCAAAACAACAACCACTGAACGTCCTCGAAAACAACAACCACTGAACGTCCTCTAAACCAACTGAACGTCCTCTAAACCAACTGAACGTCCTCTAAACCAACTGAACGTCCTCTAAACCAACCACCACTGAACGTCCTCTAAACCAACCACCACTGAACGTCCTCTAAACCAACCACCACTGAACGTCCTCTAAACCAACCACCACTGAACGTCCTCTAAAACAGCCACCACTGAACGTCCTCTAAAACAGCCACCACTGAACGTCCTCTAAAACAACCACCACTGAACGTCCTCTAAAACAACCACCACTGAACGTCCTCTAAAACAACCACCACTGAACGTCCTCTAAAACAGCCACCACTGAACGTCCTCTAAAACAACCACCAGTGAACGTCCTCTAAAACAACCACCAGTGAACGTCCTCTAAAACAACAACCAGTGAACGTCCTCTAAAACAACAACCAGTGAACGTCCTCTAAAACAACAACCAGTGAACGTCCTCTAAAACAACAACCAGTGAACGTCCTCTAAAACAACAACCAGTGAACGTCCTCTAAAACAACAACCAGTGAACGTCCTCTAAAACAACAACCAGTGAGCGTCCTCTAAAACAACAACCAGTGAGCGTCCTCTAAAACAACAACCAGTGAGCGTCCTCTAAAACAACAACCAGTGAGCGTCCTCTAAAACAACAACCAGTGAGCGTCCTCTAAAACAACAACCAGTGAACGTCCTCTAAAACAACAACCAGTGAACGTCCTCTAAAACAACAACCAGTGAACGTCCTCTAAAACAACAACCAGTGAACGTCCTGGAAAACAACCACCACTGAACGTCCTGGAAAACAACCACCAGTGAACGTCCTCTAAAACAACCACCAGTGAACGTCCTGGAAAACAACCACCACTGAACGTCCTGGAAAACAACAACCAGTGAACGTCCTCTAAAACAACAACCAGTGAACGTCCTCTAAAACAACAACCAGTGAACGTCCTCTAAAACAACAACCAGTGAACGTCCTGGAAAACAACCACCACTGAACGTCCTGGAAAACAACCACCACTGAAGGTCCTCTAAAACAAAAACCAGTGAACGTACTGGAAAACAACAACCACTGAACGTCCTCGAAAACAACTGAACGTCCTCTAAAACAACCACCACTACACGTCCTCTAAAACAACCACCAGTGAAAGTCCTCTAAAACAACCACCAGTGAACGTCCTCTAAAACAACCACCACTGAACGTCCTCTAAAACAACCACCACTGAACGTCCTCTAAAACAACAACCAGTGAACGTCCTCTAAAACAACAACTGAACGTCCTCTAAAACAACAACTGAATGTCCTCTAAAACAACAACTGAATGTCCTCTAAAACAACCACCAGTGAACGTCCTCTAAAACAACCACCAGTGAACGTCCTCTAAAACAACCACCAGTGAACGTCCTCTAAAACAACAACCAGTGAACGTCCTCTAAAACAACAACCAGTGAACGTCCTCTAAAACAACAACCACTGAACGTCCTCTAAAACAACAACCACTGAACGTCCTCTAAAACAACAACCAGTGAACGTCCTCTAAAACAACAACCAGTGAACGTCCTCTAAACCAACAACCAGTGAACGTCCTCTAAACCAACAACCAGTGAACATCCTCTAAACCAACCACTGAACGTCCTCTAAAACAACAACCACTGAACGTCCTCTAAACCAACAACCAGTGAACGTCCTCTAAAACTACAACAACTGAACGTCCTCTAAAACAACCACCACTGAACGTCCTCTAAACCAACAACCACTGAACGTCCTCTAAACCAACAACCAGTGAACGTCCTCTAAAACTACAACAACTGAACGTCCTCTAAAACAACCACCACTGAACGTCCTCTAAAACAACCACTGAACGTCCTCTAAAACAACCACTGAACGTCCTCTAAAACAACAACCACTGAACGTCCTCTAAAACAACAACCACTGAACGTCCTCGAAAACAACAACCACTGAACGTCCTCTAAAACAACTGAACGTCCTCTAAAACAACCACCACTACACGTCCTCTAAAACAACCACCAGTGAACGTCCTCTAAAACAACAACCAGTGAGCGTCCTCTAAAACAACAACCAGTGAGCGTCCTCTAAAACAACAACCAGTGAGCGTCCTCTAAAACAACAACCAGTGAACGTCCTCTAAAACAACAACAACTGAACGTCCTCAAACAACAACTGAACGTCCTCTAAAACAACCACCAGTGAACGTCCTCTAAAACAACCACCAGTGAACGTCCTCTAAAACAACCACCAGTGAACGTCCTCTAAAACAACCACCAGTGAACGTCCTCTAAAACAACCACCAGTGAACGTCCTCTAAAACAACCACCAGTGAACGTCCTCTAAAACAACAACCAGTGAACGTCCTCTAAAACAACAACCACTGAACGTCCTCTAAAACAACAACCACTGAACGTCCTCTAAAACAACAACCAGTGAACGTCCTCTAAAACAACAACCAGTGAACGTCCTCTAAACCAACAACCAGTGAACGTCCTCTAAACCAACAACCAGTGAACGTCCTCTAAACCAACAACCAGTGAACGTCCTCTAAACCAACAACCAGTGAACGTCCTCTAAACCAACAACCAGTGAACGTCCTCTAAACCAACCACTGAACGTCCTCTAAAACAACAACCACTGAACGTCCTCTAAAACAACAACCACTGAACGTCCTCTAAAACAACAACCACTGAACGTCCTCTAAAACAACAACCACTGAACGTCCTCGAAAACAACAACCACTGAACGTCCTCGAAAACAACAACCACTGAACGTCCTCTAAACCAACAACCAGTGAACGTCCTCTAAAACTACAACAACTGAACGTCCTCTAAAACAACCACCACTGAACGTCCTCTAAAACAACCACTGAACGTCCTCTAAAACAACCACTGAACGTCCTCTAAAACAACAACCACTGAACGTCCTCTAAAACAACAACCACTGAACGTCCTCGAAAACAACAACCACTGAACGTCCTCTAAAACAACTGAACGTCCTCTAAACCAACAACCAGTGAACGTCCTCTAAACCAACAACCAGTGAACGTCCTCTAAACCAACAACCAGTGAACGTCCTCTAAACCAACAACCAGTGAACGTCCTCTAAACCAACAACCAGTGAACGTCCTCTAAACCAACAACCAGTGAACGTCCTCTAAACCAACAACCAGTGAACGTCCTCTAAACCAACAACCACTGAACGTCCTCTAAACCAACAACCACTGAACGTCCTCTAAAACAACCACCACTGAACGTCCTCTAAAACAACCACCACTGAACGTCCTCTAAAACAACAACCAGTGAAAGTCCTCTAAAACAACAACCAGTGAACGTCCT
This sequence comes from Zeus faber, assembly GCF_960531495.2. Classification (NCBI taxonomy): domain Eukaryota; kingdom Metazoa; phylum Chordata; class Actinopteri; order Zeiformes; family Zeidae; genus Zeus; species Zeus faber. The sequence goes on along the minus strand of NC_137193.1, from coordinate 2,476,985 downwards.
CTAAAACAACAACCACTGAACATCCTCTAAAACAACAACCACTGAACGTCCTCTAAAACAACAACCACTGAACGTCCTCTAAAACAACAACCACTGAACGTCCTCTAAAACAACCACCACTGAACGTCCTCTAAAACAACCACCACTGAACGTCCTCTAAAACAACCACCACTGAACGTCCTCTAAAACAACCACTGAACGTCCTCTAAAACAACCACTGAACGTCCTCTAAAACAACAACCAGTGAAAGTCCTCTAAAACAACAACCAGTGAAAGTCCTCTAAAACAACAACCACTGAACGTCCTCTAAAACAACAACCACTGAACGTCCTCTAAAACAACAACCACTGAACGTCCTCTAAAACAACAACCACTGAACGTCCTCTAAAACAACAACCACTGAACGTCCTCTAAAACAACAACCACTGAACGTCCTCTAAAACAACAACCAGTGAACGTCCTCTAAAACAACAACCAGTGAACGTCCTCTAAAACAACAACCAGTGAACGTCCTCTAAAACAACAACCACTGAACGTCCTCTAAAACAACAACCACTGAACGTCCTCTAAAACAACCACTGAACGTCCTCTAAAACAACCAGTGAAGGTCCTCTAAAACAACCACCACTGAACGTCCTCTAAAACAACCGCCACTGAACGTCCTCTAAAACAACCGCCACTGAACGTCCTCTAAAACAACCACCGAACGTCCCGACATGCAGTTATTTTGATTGTGGCAGTCAACAGTCATCATATCAACAGCATCAAATCTTTTTCTAATTTCTTATTGGTTCCAGACTATATTGCTCCATATTATCCTGATCCGTTTTCAGTGTATTGGAGTGAAATTAAGGCATCGTCACATCACAACACACCGTGACGTCGTCTCAATATACGCTTCCAACAAGTCTACCGTCTCGACGGTGACGGGGCCAGGCCTGACTGTTTAGAGGGACCCTCATTTTGGAAAAAGCCTCCGTTGGCGCCTCACTTTCACATTCGTCCTTGAAGAGTTCCTCCGTTCCGAACTTGAGGATGTCGTCCAGCTCCTGCTTGGACATGGAGCCCGTCTTGGAGCCCAGACCGGGACGCACCACCAGGTGGGTCAGCATCATCTTCTTCTTGGCCACCTGGATGGAGAGAGAACGAGAGAGAGAGCGAGGGAGAGAGAGGGAGGTAGTGAAGGGCAGGGCTATAAGAGGTGATGGGGTCTGGAGGCAGCAGTAAACTCACAGAGAACGTTTTGAGCTAAACGCTATCAGAGTAACATTCAGTGAAAACTTGTCTTGAAGTATTAAATTTAAGACAAATTGTGGGAAAAATAATCATCTGTTCATTATCCAATGAAGTACTGCAGGTAGGTACTAATATGTGTGTGTGTGTGTGTGTGTGTGTATATATATATATATGGAACAGAGAGGTAAGTTTAAGGTACAGTTTGCTTTGGAAGGTTTATAAAGGTTGACTTATTGTGGTTATTAAGGACTGTTTGTGTGTAGTGTGGCAGATCATGGCTCTACAGGTTACCTGGGTGATCCTCTCCTCCACAGAGGCCTTGGTGACGAAACGATAGATCATCACCTTCCTGTTCTGACCGATACGATGGGCCCTGCTGAACGCCTGGAGGGACAAGCACAGATGAGCCAAAGAACCCGGACTCCGCCCAACAGCCCACCATGTCACATCTCCAACCGGGCGGGGCTCGTACCTGGATGTCGTTGTGGGGGTTCCAGTCCGAGTCGTAGATGATGACGGTGTCGGCCGTGGCCAGGTTGATGCCCAGCCCCCCCGCCCGGGTGGAGAGCAGGAAGGCGAACTGCGGTGCGCCGGGGGCTGCGGGACGACAGCACCACACACAAACACCGTCAACACCACCACAGAGGAAGAAACACGCCCACCTTGTCAGCTGAGAGCCTTCAATCCAAGGCCAAACTCCAACCCCAAATGTACCTCACATGACTTGAAAACCTAAACAAACTACACCTCTGTAACACACATGAATGCGTTATTTTGTGAGCGCATGGAGGGGGGGCGATCGGGGAGAAAGCGTCCCCATCACGCACGGTTCCTTCCGTAAGGAGACGAAAAACGAAATACCAACACTGCATTGTGCCCCGTCACTAGGGCGGCCATCGTCTGAGAGGCGCGCAGAATGCCACCAAATCACTCCCTCCCCGCCTCCTAATGCTGCCGTCTGCGGCCGCCTCTCTTGCCGATAGAAAGAGCCGAGCTGCCTCCCGCCGTCGCCGGCGAGGGTCGAATATTGCCATCGAACAGCCGAACTTGCCGACTTGACTGACAACCCTGAGCCGGGTATAGCCCTACAGCCTGGTACCTGATTCCAGCTAACGGTATCCATGACGGTCTCACCGTTGAAGCGGTCGATGGATTCCTGCCTCATCCCTCCGGTGATTCCGCCGTCGATCCTCTCGTACTTGTAGCCCTCGTTTTCAAGGAAGTCCTCCAGCAGGTCCAGCATCTTGGTCATCTGCAGCGCACAGCAAAAGGAGCTTTAGCCGGTGTTCCCGCCCACCACCTCCAACCGCTGCCGAGTCAGCTTGCCCCCCCCCCGGCTGCTACGCCCGCGCCGTCACCTGGGAGAAGATCAGCACCCTGTGCCCTCCGTTCTTCAGCTTCCTGAGCATCTTCTGCAGCAGCATCAGTTTTCCAGCAGCCTTTGTGAGGGAGCTGCCGTCGTACATCCCGTTGGGCATCTTTGCAGCTTCCTGTTGACGACCGACCAATCAGAAAATGTTTATCAGAGGGGTTTGGAAAGGAATCGGAAGTGTGCCGTTCCAATGTGAGCGGCGGGTTTGAGGGTGACACTGGACTGTACAGACAAAATCAAACTATGTGATTATATGACATACTGGTGCTTTGATGTTCTGTTCCATCTTCATGCATTGCTACCCTACATTTAAGCTAACTTGTTTAATTCAAGGACCGGGACAAGACAACATTTAGGTCCAACCACAATAACACACAGTTCTTGTTCAGTCCAGTACAAGATGGCAGACGTTGGTCTGCCGGTGGTCGGGTCGTACCATTGCCGCCACGGGGAAGAGGTAGGGGTGGTTGCAGCACTTCTTGAGGTCCATGACGACGTTGAGCAGAGAGACCTGGTTCCCGCCTCCTCGCGTGTTCAGGGCCTCGAAGTTCCGCGTCAGGATAAACTTGTAGTACTTCCTGCGGGGTCAAAGGTCGGGGAGAGAATCGTCAGCGCGACCCCACGCACGGTGCATCGCCGCGCCCGTCCGCTACCTGGACCAAAAGTGAAAACTGAAACAGCTGTGACTATGAAAGTAGAAAAATATGGAAGCCTTTCAGGAAATATCGTTCAAAATATTTACATTTTTGTGGCTAAACAGGTTAAAAAAAACCGTTATAATTTCTAGTTGTATTTTAGTATTAAATAAGGATTATAGAGGCAGTAAATACCATTTGTTGGACTGAGTTCAAGTACAGGGCACCTGATGCCAAATAAGGACATTTAGAGTTACAGTAAAAATGAGAAAGGGTGGAGGCTGTAAATAAAACGAAAAAATATTTATGTTGAAACGAAGAAATTCAAGACTTTTCAAGGCCTAGGAAGCCCTGTGAACAGGCCTCCTACCTCCATGGATGAATCCAGCCGCTGACCTAATATCTGTGACGTTTTAAGGAAGACTCGCAGAGACCCTCCACCCTTCCACCCCTCCAGGGTCCCCCCCTCCCGTCACTCACTTCTGCATGGGGCTGAGCTCCACCCGGACGATGAGCTCCGTCTTGGAGGGCATGTGCTTGAAGACGTCGGCCTTGAGCCTCCTCAGCATGTGGGGGCCCAGCATGTCGTGGAGCTTCTTGATCTGGTCCTCCTTGGCGATGTCCGCAAACTCCTCCAGGAAGCCCTCCAGGTTGCTACGGAGACGCAGAAACAGGGCGGAAGTGAGGGCGGAGCGGCGCAAAAAGGTGGAGGACGGGGGCAGGGAGCCTGAGCTTGGCGCACCTGAACCTCTCCGGCGTCAGGAAGTTGAGGAGGTGAAACAGCTCCTCCAGGTTGTTCTGCAGAGGCGTTCCGGTCAGCAGCAGCTTGTGTTGCAGGGGGTAGTTGTTCAACACCCGGAAAAACTGCAGAGGGCGAGAGAGGGGGGCGCGGCTCCATTAAATCGGGCTCCGGTTCCCAACGTGGGGCCCGGGGTCCCGCCCCCCGCCGGTCCCTGGGAGAGATTCCAGGGGGTTCCCAGCAAAACGACCAACGGTTCCACCTAAATGTGATCAGGTTGGACCCCGGAGACTAAATGTGATCAGACTGGCCCCCAGAGACTAAATGTGATCAGACTGGCCCCCAGAGACTAAATGTGATCAGACTGGCCCCCAGAGACTAAATGTGATCAGGTGGGGTCGGAGGTGTTCACACTGGGGCTCATCTGGGTTGGACTCTCGTCTCGTTGAAGGTCTTTTTGCACATGAGCCTGTTTTTCTCTGTGATTTTATTATTAAGTCTTTTATCTCTTTTCAGCTTTTCCTTTCTGTGCTTCTAAACGTCAACGGCCGTCTTTTAAGGTCTATCTACTGATTCTAAAGAGGTTAGGGCCCGAGGAGGTCACACATGAGGCGGGGACGTCGGCTCCACCGCGGGGGAAGCGCTCGCACCTTGGACTGGTTGTTCTTCAGCCGATGGGCCTCGTCCACCACCAGACACGCCCAGTCGATGGAGCCCAGCACCGCCATGTCGATGGTGATCAGCTCGTAGGACGTCAGCAGGACGTGGAACTTGACCGAGGAGTCTTTCTGTTGGAGCAGAGGGAAGCACCGCCCGGGGGGGTGAGGGGGAAACCAAACACAGCGACCAGCGCTCCACCCGAACCACGCTCGGGCGACTCAAACTCCGCCAAGGACCCCGGAGAGAGACGGGGGGCCCCCGGGGCTCCCGACGCGACGGCCTCACCTTCATCCTGGAGGCCTTCTTGCCGCCCCGGATGGCGTTGTCCTCGAAGGAGAACTCGTTCTCCCGGATGACCGCTCGGCTGTCCTTGTCGCCCACGTACGTCACCACATACATGTCGGGCGCCCACATCTCAAACTCGCGCTCCCAGTTGATGATGGTGGAGAGCGGGGCGCTGACCAGGAAGGGGCCCTTGGAGTGGCCCTGGAGGGGGATAGTTTCATCAAATAACGGTTAATAATAATAATAACTATACTCATGTATAACAATAATACATACCATAATAGTGTACGATAATTATAGTAAAATAATAGTTTCATGAAATATCTTATTATTAGGAGGGTTAATAAACTCACACCCACTGTAGTTACTCCTCAAATACAAATATAATTTAAAATACATAAACATAAGCAGTAACACACGTTACAGTCACGTGTATTTAACATATTGAACATATTTAAAATATCATTCATATAAAAACCAAACACAAGAAAGGTTCCCGTGGTGTTCTGGCAGGACGTGCGGCGCAGCCTCCAGCCTCCGGGTGGCAGCACCACCCACCCCATCAGCGTCCCTAAGTGTGCACCGTCCGAGACGCAGCCTCGTGTCGTCACATCTCACCTGACAGACAAAATGGCTGGACGGCCGTCGGCCAATGGGATGACAGCTCCACACAAACATGGAGAGGCACGAAGGGATGACCCCGCCCTGTTCATTTTGGAATTTTAAACTATTAACTACTATAACTACGATAAGTACTACAACTACTATAAGTACTATAAGTACTATAAGCGCTATTTCCTCAGAAAATAGGTGTTTTCTGGGAAAGCTGGAGGCCATGACAACATGTTGAACGAGGATGAAGGCGGGGACCTGATCACCCGCTTGCACAAACAACACTCGTACATGTGAACCAGGCGCACACCGACGGTGTACACACCCAGGTACAACCAGATAAGTATCGTTGTATTTATTTGTTGGCATGACGTCTGCGTCCGCTTCATTGCATCCTCCCCGGCACTGTGGTCGACACCCGGCAACACGCCTTCACCCGGGAAACGGCGTCTCACCCCCTCGTAGGGCGAGTAGAGGAAGACGGGCGTCTCACCTCCTTGTAGAGCGAGTAGAGGAAGACGGCCGTCTGCACAGTCTTGCCCAGCCCCATCTCGTCGGCCAGGATGGTGTCGGTGCCCTGCGCCCAGGAGAAGCGCAGCCAATTGAGCCCCTCCAGCTGGTAGGGGTGGAGCGTGCCCCCCGTGCTGTCCAGGTAGTCGGGCTGGCGCTCAAACTTGATGGTGGGCTGCGGGGGGGTGGG
>NC_137193.1:2455746-2465746 GCF_960531495.2 Zeus faber | reverse complement strand
GTAGGAGGAGGGGCAGGAGTCGCAGCACAGCAACTCTCCTCCATCCTTGCACACCCTGCAGAACTCCATGTGGTGGTCGTCCTCCTCCGCCTCGCCCCCCGCCTCCCCCGCCTCCTCCTCCCCCTCCGACACCTCCTCCCGCGCCTCCCACTGGATGCCCTCCTTCTCCTGGGGGGGAAACAGTCGGTCAAACGTGGCCAAGTACAGGAGAGCAAAGCCGTTCTGTCTGTTTCCTGTCTCCGCCCGTCTCCCTCTCTCCCGTCTCCCTCTCCCCCCTGTCTCCCTCCCTCTCTTTCGATCATACAAAAACAAAATAATACAAATGCACAAATGACAGATGACAACACCCATAATGATCACAGTGTGTGTGTGTGTGTGTGTGTGTGTGTGTGTGTCCTACGCAGTGCGGGCAGCTCCAGGTTCCCTCGGGGGCCTTCTCCATGTCGGGGTCCAGGCAGACCATGTGGTAAGCCCGGGGGCAGGTGTCGCACAGGATAATCTCGCCCCCCTGCTGACAGACCTCGCAGTAGTCCTGGTGGTCCGTTTCGTAGCCGTCGCCCTCCTCCGCCTCTGCTGGGGGGGGGGGGTTTCATTTAATTTCCAATCACCTCAAAACTCAAGCTAAAAAAACAAAAACGCTTCAAAGAGGAGCTGACGGTGGAGAGGTCCCCAAAACCTGAGGTTTCCTTGCTGAAAATCCCACTCAGGTGCATCCTGGGTCCAAGCCCACCCAGTCTGGAAGCAGCTGCTCCACCCTCGCCCCACAAAAGGTATCTGCAGGGGGGCGGGGCTGTTTTTCTTGTTTCCCTCAATTGCGGAAACGTCAGAAAATAACACACACCGAGGTTCTGTTTGCAGGCGCGGGTTCCCCCCGGCAACGCTTACGCCCGGGGGGAGGGGGGGGGGGGGGGTTAGGGGCAAAACACGCGCGACCGCAACGCGTCCGAACACAGCGCTCCGGGCGGGCGGGAGCATTCCTCCGCCCTCCATTCTGATCGGCGGGCGGAGCAAGGCACCGGCACCGCAGGGTGCGAGCTTCTACTCCCTAAAGTGCAGCGCGGACACTGCAGTTTCGCCCGCGCGCTCGTCCGGACGGACCCTCCGAGGGTCGACGCGAGCCGCGCTGGCGCCACCGGCGCAGGTGACGGAGGTGGATCCAAACCTCGCCCCGGTTTACTTTACCACTCGAAGGGAACCGGCCTCGTCGGCTGCGGCATCCAAAGGAAGCCCCCCCCCACCTGGGGGGACGCCGTGGCGAGGCCGGTTAAGCCCCGCGGCGACGGTGGTAACCGTGACAACACACCTTTCTTCTTCTTTGGTTTGCTCTTGGCCGGCTTCTTCTTGGAGCGACTGCTGCGGCTGGTGGAGCTCTCCGACACCGACACGCTGTTCATGCTGCCGTCGTCAAAATCGCTGTCGGCGTCAGGCTCGTCCTCGCTCTGGGGGGGGCGGACAGACCAAAATAATCAACTATTAGCCACCTGTTTCCGATTTCACTCGTCCCTACTTTATGGTATGGCTGGCAACTCAACAACCTCGTCACTTTGTTTGTGTTTTGATCTCAGGCCGCTGAAGCTTTTCCACGAGCAGAGCAGACGATGAAAGTTAAAGAAACAGACGTCGAGTGTCACCCTGCAACGCGGCGGCGGAATCTTACCGAGGAGCGCTTCCGCTTGTTGTTGAATCCTCCCAGTTTGATCTTGAGCGGCGCCACCTTCTTGGTCTTGGCACTGTTCTTCTTCTCCGCAGGCTTGGCGCTGGGCTTGGACTTCTTTCTGGCGTTGGGACCTGGACAACCACCACAGCCACAGCAACGCAGAGTGACGCAAGGCGCAGGCAGCGAGGCGGGGAGCACAGCGGGAGACCGCCCGCCGCGGCATCCCAGACCCCAGGAGTGACATAACAATGACCATTAGAAACCGGTGATACATTGCATTATGGGATGTATTAAAACTAAGTAGTCATTTTTAAGGTTTTGTTTTTTTAGCAGCACCAACGAACATCGGCGATCGCGACCCGTGACCTTTGACCCCTCTCTCACCTTTGCCCTCCTTGGTCTTGGCCTTGCGCAGGGGGGGTGGTGGGGGTGGCTGAGGTTCGACGAGCGTGGGCGCGGGCGGGGCTGGGGGCGGCGCCACCGCCGCCGCCACCTCGGACACCATGGTCTCGACGGCGGCGGGCACGTTGGCGGTGGCCAGGGCGGCGTTGGCGGCAGCGGCGCCGCGCAGGGGGTTGTTGGTGCTGAACTCGCGCCACTTGGCGCCGAGAACCATCATCATCTTGGAGACGGCGATCTTGGGGTTCTTGGCGGCGATGAGCGGCCTGGAGAGAGGGAAGCCCGTTTGTTTCACCAAGGTTTTTACACACACACACACACACTATTTTTGAATGGCCCGCAACACGGAGGGCGTGGAGTGGCGTCGCCGTGGCACTGTCTCCTGGTGCATGTGTGACAGGCAGGAGGAGCCAGAGGTGGTGGTGCGTGGTGGTGGGGCGTCGGGGTGTCGAGGTGGTGGTGAGTCGGGGTGTCGAGGTGGTGTCGTGTCAGGGTGTACAGGTGGTGTCGCGTCGGGGTTGGTGTCGCTCCTCAGTGATGGTGTGTGGGACTGGGAGCAGACTCATCCTTGAACAAACGTTTGTCGGGTTTTTGGTTCTCAAACCGTTGTTGCCTCTGAGCTGCTGCTGCAGCTGCAGAGCCACCACACACATTCAGATGAACACGTACTGTCAAATACATGGTTGTGGGGGAAGGGGGGGCGTCACAAACCCGAGCACACAAGAAAAACTATCATTTTTCGGCAATTTTAGGATTCTCACTTTGCATTTCTCTCCCGAAACAGGTATTTTTCTGATGGTTGGATAAAAGAGCTCAGGGGAAGCAGCGTCTGACAACACTGACTCACAAGCAAAAAAAGACACCAACGGCTCATTCCCAGAGTGTGTGTGTGGTACCTGACGTATTGACTGAAGGCCTTGTAGTTGGTCAGGGAGCGGTAGTCTTCCTCTGTGAAGATGTGGTCGATGTCCTCCATGCCCCAGTCATCCAGGAGCTGAGACGACGTCTTGGGCTCCTGCGGAGAGAACCAGGAGAGCCAGCGTGAGGAGCGGACAACAACCACAACTCAGCCCTGGGCAGCTTCAAAGTTTCATTTCCTGATATTCCTCCGTCACCGCCATCTTGCTCGGTGCTGTGACTCCGTCACAACCACGATGTTTCGGTAGCCGCTCGACCGCCGTTCAACCAGCGAGAGAACAGACAAGTCGCCTTTTTCGGCCGCGACACATAAAACCAAAAACACAAAGAGCAACATTTACGGAGCCCACCCCCCCCCCCAGAACACACACACACAAAAGACAGGACGACGCAAAACGGCGGGAGATCAGCACAAGTCCGGGGGCCGCCAGGGGACCGCCGGGGGCCAGTCTGCCGAGCCGATAAGCGATCAATAGGCACCTGATGGATGGAGCTGGGGAAGCTCCGTCTCCACGTCCCTCCAGACATCTGAACCACAGCAACTGGCTGGAGCCCAAGCCCCGCATGCTGACCCCTCACATTAACAACAGGCACAGGACAATATGGCCGCCCACAGGGCCACAGCCCCTGGGCCAGTGTCCGGAATGCTTGACTCTTTGCTACAAATACTTTGCCGCAGCTTGTATGGACTTTGATACTGCGTTATTCTTCCCCAGGTACTACTTGGAAAGAACGGCTTCCTTCCTCAAACTCAAGGTGCTTTCCTCAGTCTTTGAGCACAGATCACAGGCGGAGACGCCAATGAAACAAGACGTGTTTATCAAACCAAAAGAAAAAAAATGAGGGTCCGGTGTGGCGCTAGACAGGGTTGCCATGGAAACAGCATATATGCCCCCCCCCCCCCTCACCCCATGCATAAGTGTCATTAGCTACGAGGCCTCCTATTGGCCGCCTGCCTCGGAGCCCTTCAAACAAAGCTCTTTGTCCGACCGCCTCTCGTGTCACGTCTGTTTGGGCGGCCATGTTGGACACCGTCAACGCTGACTCAAAGGAAAATCCACCCAACTCCCAAACCTTCTCAACAACTAAGACATGATGACGGATCATCATCACATTTTTTAAAATCACTTCGCCCCTCCAGACACATGCACCACCCAAGCAAAGATCCAGTCAACACCATGTTTCCCTACAGCGAGGAACGCACAAATACCAATAATAATAATATCACAGTACCCATAACCCAACTAGATATCAGTCAGATACCAAACTAAAAATAGTAAATCAGAGAATACCTCCCACACAAACACCCCAGGGTGTCACATGCATCAGAGGGCTACATTTCACACTTTAAGACAATTTGTACAAATTTTAAGGCTGATTTTAGACAAATGCCCCCCCCATCCAATAAAGTATTGCAGGAAAGTGCAATGTATTTGGAACAGAGACGTGAGTACTGTGTAGAAACAGGGCAGGTTGTGAACTGTTCCCCCCAGGTTAAGAGATGAGGAGCAGGAACGCATCCAACGTGTCAACAAAAATCGGACAATCTGTCAAGGACCAGCAGACCTGTGCCACAGGGAAACATGGATTCTGCGTCAACCACAACCTTCTACTGGCCGCAAAACACAACTTCCAGAATCCATCCGCCCGTTCATCCATCCGCCCGTTCACCCATCACACACACAATATTAACTCCACTGTCTCCCACCAAAAAGCAACTTCCCACCACCCCACTATGCAAACATCACCTCCCACCGCCGCCCCCCCCGGCGCTCCCTCACCAAGCTGTCGTCGTCGTCATCGTCGTCGTCGTCCTCTTCCTCGGGCTCGGGCTCGGGCTCCTTCCTCTTGGAGGCGGAGGCGCTCCGCTCGCCGCCGGCGCTGCTCCTCTTCTTCTCCTTGCCGCTGCTCCCCCTCTTCTTCTTCTTGCGCCCGGGCGTGTAGTCGCTGCCCTCGCTGTCCGAGCGCCGGGCGGCGGGGCCGTCGCCGGCCTCCTCCACCCCGCTGGCCTCCATGGGCTCCGGGGAGCTGATGGCCAGCTCCTGAGGGGGTGGTAAGAATGAGAACGTAAGCTGCAGGAGACAAATCAGTTGTGATGGACGAAAGATGAGAAGTCTCCCGGTATAAACAGCCAACAGCCAGAGCTGTATCCCAGATAACAGACAACATGGAGGACAAAGAAGGCGACAACTTCAGTGATTAGTGTTAGTTTCACCTCTTTTCCCCACGTCTTTAGAGGCATAAATGTTGTTTTGAACTAACCGGTCGAATAGAGCTCAAATAAAAGATCTGAAGAACAATGAGCTTAAACTCTCCAGTGAAATTGGATCCGACGGGTATTTCAGACCGTCAGGCGTTTTCTCAGGAACCTTGTGACAGTTGTAAGAACTTTCTGGAAGGAACCGTCCTTCTTGTCGCCGCGTCCTCGCCGCAGGAACCATCGCCGTGGTTCACACGGCGTTTTTGAGGGACGGACGAATTCAGGACCGGCCGCCGCCTCGCTTCTTTCTCGCCTCAAACCCGTTGGGAAACAGCTTTCGGTGGAGGGGTGAGGTGAAATGGGCGAACGTAAGGGAGCGAGTACAACAGGGAACCGGCGCTGAAACCCCACCGGCTGACGTCGCGCAGAGCTCCAGTGCCAATACAACCAGGGAAAAATTTAAATAAAACCCCGGCTGCTTCTGGTTTTTGGGGGCACCTCCCCAGCTCCTAGAACCTCAGGGAGTCAACGCAACTGTTAGCTGCCAAAACGTCAGATGCAGACGTGGCAACCGTGGGAAAATATTTAGAGTAGCACAACAGTGGAACAGGGTCTCCGTGGGGTCTGAGCGACTGCAGCTAAACCACTTCACCAGTTGTTCACGCCGTAGTGTCTGGTAACGAGGAAAATCACTTCGTATTCCAGCTACTACGGCGAAATATATATATATATATATATATATAGAGACGCACTCATTGCTATTTTCTTTGGCCGATTCCGGTTAGAAAAAAGATATCGTACCCGTCGGTTCCGATTTTGGCATCATGAAACATTGGCTATTAAATAACTCCCAACACTGTCACCCAATCTGCTGCACATCAATGCCAAGCGCATCAAGCGACCTGATCACGTGACAGCTGCACAGACTGACCACCGCGGCAGCTTTCACTTTCCACCACAGTGAGATTGCTGATTTGGACACTGTTTATTATTGTTCATTGTTCACTATGGAACAAAATATATAACAGTTCTAATAAAATGGGACGGTCACCAAGTTTCAGTGTATTTCAACCTGTAACTGGACACGGCATATAACTAACATGGAAATGTCCAGTTCAAATCAAAGTGTCTTTCACTTTTAAGTGCAAATGTACCTTTCTGTTATATTTATATGGGACTTGCATTCCAAAATAAACTGCAATCACGACAAAAAAAAGCAATAATATTAAATGGCCACCTCTTCTCGCTCTCGGCCATTGGAAGTCCTCCTTCGCTCACCGTGGATGAAACCACCTGAATCAAATGGAACGACTCGTCTTACCGCCTGACTCGCCCAGAACCGAGTCTCCAACAAGCGTCAAACCCTTCGTCCCGATGGGAGCTCATGCACAACGAGCGACCGGGGCAGACGCCGCCATACGCACTTTGCGCAATTTTTGGAATCTTGTCAGAAGACGGGTGAATAATTGATCCGACCTTCTCTGTTGACCTTAAAGCACCTCCAAACAGCCACGTGCTCTCTCTTATTTTTTTGGAGCGTCAACTCGAAACCAGGTGACACTGCGTCGGTATCAGGTTTGAGTGTCATTTCTAGGAGTGCGACACACGAGCGCTTGTATCTTTTTTTTTTTTTACAGAATTACATTTCATTTAGCAGACGCTTTTATCCAAAGCGACTTACAATTGTACAATCACCGACGGACGCAGCCATCAGGAGCAACTAGGGGTTAGCTCTGAGGGTGAGACTGGGGGTGTCTTGCTCAAGGACACTACAGCATGCTAGCAGGAGGAGCCTGGGATCGAACCAGCAAACTTTAGATCACCAGACCACCAGCTCTACTGCCTGAGCTACCATCCCCGGGATGTATCGGCGTGTGAACGTGACCGGCACAGAATGGGGTGTATCCAACACCGACCGGCTGGTCACTGGTCATTGTTTTGCGTCGATCGATTGTTTTCCCGTAATTAAATGACAATAATATATTGTTGCGTGGTTTCAGCTGGCAGCTCGTATCCGCGTATTTGAGCCAACCACTGCGTGCTGACGGCTCGCACCCCCCATCTTAACTGCATACAAGCGGCTTACGTTCAGCACCGGGGTCCCCGGGGCGCAAGGCGCCGGTGGCCCCCCCGGGGTGCGGTCCGGCCTGCCCCTCGGCGTCGTCGTGGATGCGGGCTGCGGGGCCCCGCTCCCCTTCGCGAAAACCCCCACGCGCCCGGGAGTTTCGGACCATTGGTGGCGTGGGAATCTTTGTCGCCATTGGAACAACGAGGACAAAGTGTCCCGTACGAGCCAGAGCCGCTTCCGGCACGTCTACGACGATAGGCCCGACGCAGACAGACACCGTCACCACAGACCCGAGAGGGAGACTGTCTCACACACACACACACACACAGGGCGGCCATGTTGTCACCTCTCTGCGGGAGCGCCTCTTGCTGCTCTTGCTCTCCCGGCTCTTCTTCGCCTTCTTCTTCTTCTTCACCTTGGGGGTCTCTGCCTCCGACACCTCCTCCTCCTCCTCCTCACCTGCAACACACGGCAAAACGTTTCGGGCGTTGTTTTTTTTTTTAGGTTCCGGCCGCATCAGCATAAGGCGAGCGGCGGCGGGCCCCTGGACGGCGGACCCCTATCCACCACGGCTGTCCCGGGGCATCGGGGAACGCGGCCGAAAGCTTGTGGGTTTTGCAGGTTTTAACCGTTTTTCTTTCCTACTTTGGCGGATTTGCGCGTTTTACTGACATGGGAGGCTGAAGGCGAGTGTCGCCCCCACAGCTGTACCACCACCACAACAACAACAACAACAACAACAACAACAGTGTCAGTCATGTCAATAACGAGTGTATCTGGATTTCAGACTTAAAGCAGGAAGGCCGGACCGGAAGTGAGTGCACAGAGCCCAACTGAAACTAAACCCACTACATTTTTGATTTTCCTTCCCTCAAAACATCGAATATAAAGTGTTCCGCGTCTCCGGCGCCGAGGGACGAATAAACAGCACGAACCCCCGCGCGGCCGCGTCCGAACGCCGTCCTCGGCCTCGCGTTCTCCGCGGTAGCGTCGCTTAGCTCGGATGCTAACACCGATCGGAACTTTTTGTTCGCGCTCCCCGCTCTTCGCGCTCCGGCGCGCCGGCGTCCAGCCTCCATGTTTCCCCGGAAGCGACGGAGGGAACGGAAAAAAACAAAAAACAACAAAAAAAAAAACACACGGCTGGCGGTCCGAGCGGAGCGCGCTTCTCCACCCTTCTCCACCCTTCTCGTTCCTTTTCTTTCTTTTTATTTTTTTTTGCTGCGCGGCCGTGAGCCAGCGGGCCGCCGCGAGGAGGGGGGAGAGACCCGCCGAACGTCATCCACCGGCTTCCAAGCTCACTGGTCGCCCTCCATCTTGTCATCGACACGTAAGAGAACCGGCAGCGAGCGGGCCGACGCGCCGACGCGCCCCCCCCCAGCCAGGCAGCCTGCCGCTCCGCCGGGCTGGCACCGCCGCGGACTCCTGCTCCGTTCGCCCCAGCCGGAAACGACCCGCCCCGGGGGGAGTGCGTCCCGACCGCGCGGACTCGAGGCGGGGACGGTTTACTCCTTTTTATTAACACCGGGGGGGGGGGGGGGGGGTGTAGGGTCGGTGCTAGCAGCCGCCGCCGCCGGCGGTCGGGCCGGACCGGCGAGCTCCGCCTCCGAACGGACTCGACCTCCTCGCACCCCACCGTCTCCCCGTCACTCAACCGGGACCGACACCGGCGAGACTCCCGGCGCTCCTTACCGTGCATCAGGCGATCGGCGGCGGCTCCGAAGTCATCCCTGTCGTCCTCGCTTCCAGACATGGCGACCGGTACCGGGGCGACTTCCGACCCAGTTAGCCGCGCTGGTGAACTAGCCGCCAACTAAGTAAAAGTTGTTGTTTTTCCGGGTGCCGGGGGTTCCGTGTCGGTCCGCGGGGTTCCGGTCCCGGTCCTGCCGCGTCTGCCAGGTGCGTTTCGGGGGGAGATGAAGGGAGAGAAAAAAAACGAGAGAAAAGAAGAAAAGACCGAGAAAGTGAATGCGAAGCACCGCCGCCCCGCGCGGCCCGTCCGGGGGCACAGACGGAACTTTTGTGCCGCTATTCTCCGGAGGTTCCCGCTGTCCGGTTCACACGCCGCCCGGCTCTAGCCCCCCACCACCACCCGTTAGCACTGCGTGTTAGCCGGGCTAGGACCGGCCGGCGGCCCGGCTCCGGTTCCGGTCCGGACAAGCCGGGAACCCGAAAAAGCCCCATGAATGAAAGCGAACTCCCCGCGAAAGCAGCGGGAACCATGTTGTTTCCGCCGCGGCGGTGAACTACCGTCATACTCACAACTTGGCTCCAGAAGCAGCAACTTTACTCCCCGCTCCGCGCACACACACGCACACACACACACCGGCGCGCACACACACACACCCGGGGCCGCTTTCCGCGCAGATCCGCAGCTTTTTACGGTGATTTCTTCCTTTTTCCACGGATCGATCCTCCAGCGCGTGTGCGCACACGACGCCGTCTCCGCTCGTTCTCCGCCTCGCACTACACCCCGCGCGCGCGCGCACACACACACAAAGAGATCAGGGGGCAGGCATCCCATAATAATACCCCCCCCCCTCGCGCGCCTCTCCGCGCGCGCGCGTCTGTGCGCGCGCGCCACTCACCCCTCCCCCACTCTGCATAGTTACCTTGCAACGTACAGACCATAATAGTCACTCAGCCCCCCCCCCCCACAGTCTCTTCCCCATTCCTCCGCACACACCCCCCCTTAGCAACCAGCGTTTCCATGGAGACGCGCACCCCCCACAACATCCCATAATAGTAATGAGCGCCG
>NC_137193.1:2423246-2440746 GCF_960531495.2 Zeus faber | reverse complement strand
AATCAAAATGAGTGCACGTCGTTTACATAGTGTTCAAATCCAGCTGAAGGCTGCCCCCCTCAGGACACTCCAGGACACTACACTAAGCTGCCCTCTTCAGGACACTTTAGGACACTACACTAACCTGCCCCCTTCAGGACGCTACACTAACCTGCCCCCTTCAGGACACTTCAGGACACTACACTAACCTGCCCCCTTCAGGACACTTCAGGACACTACACTAAGCTGCCCTCTTCAGGACACTTTAGGACACTACACTAACCTGCCCCCTTCAGGACACTACACTAACCTGCCCCCTTCAGGACACGACACTAACCTGCCCCCTTCAGGACACTTCAGGACACTACACTAACCTGCCCCCTTCAGGACACTACACTAACCTGCCCCCTTCAGGACACTTCAGGACACTACACTAACCTGCCCCCTTCAGGACACTACACTAACCTGCCCCCTTCAGGACACTTCAGGACACTACACTAAGCTGCCCCCTTCAGGACACTACACTAACCTGCCCCCTTCAGGACACTACACTAACCTGCCCCCTTCAGGACACTTCAGGACACTACACTAACCTGCCCCCTTCAGGACACTACACTAACCTGCCCCCCTCAGGACACTTCAGGACACTACACTAACCTGCCCCCTTCAGGACACTACACTAACCTGCCCCCTTCAGGACACTACACTAACCTGCCCCCCTCAGGACACTTTAGGACACTACACTAACCTGCCCCCTTCAGGA
Organism: Zeus faber; assembly: GCF_960531495.2. Lineage (NCBI taxonomy): Eukaryota > Metazoa > Chordata > Actinopteri > Zeiformes > Zeidae > Zeus > Zeus faber. The sequence goes on along the minus strand of NC_137193.1, from coordinate 2,440,004 downwards.
CACTACACTAACCTGCCCCCCTCAGGACACTTTAGGACACTACACTAACCTGCCCCCTTCAGGACACTACACTAACCTGCCCCCCTCAGGACACTTCAGGACACTACACTAACCTGCCCCCTTCAGGACACTACACTAACCTGCCCCCTTCAGGACACTACACTAACCTGCCCCCTTCAGGACACTTCAGGACACTACACTAACCTGCCCCCTTCAGGACACTACACTAACCTGCCCCCTTCAGGACACTACACTAACCTGCCCCCCTCAGGACACTTCAGGACACTACACTAACCTGCCCCCTTCAGGACACTACACTAACCTGCCCCCTTCAGGACACTTCAGGACACTACACTAACCTGCCCCCTTCAGGACACTACACTAACCTGCCCCCTTCAGGACACTACACTAACCTGCCCCCTTCAGGACACTTCAGGACACTACACTAACCTGCCCCCTTCAGGACACTACACTAACCTGCCCCCCTCAGGACACTTCAGGACACTACACTAACCTGCCCCCTTCAGGACACTTTAGGACACTACACTAACCTGCCCCCTTCAGGACACTACACTAACCTGCCCCCCTCAGGACACTTCAGGACACTACACTAACCTGCCCCCCTCAGGACACTTCAGGACACTACACTAACCTGCCCCTTTCAGGACACTACACTAACCTGCCCCCTTCAGGACACTACACTAACCTGCCCCCTTCAGGACACTACACTAACCTGCCCCCCTCAGGACACTTTAGGACACTACACTAACCTGCCCCCTTCAGGACACTCCAGGACACTACTTTCCTTTTTGCTCTTCCCGTTGAACCAGTGGATTGTATTTCTCTCTGCTCCCTGCGCCTCCTCAGGCACGTTGGGTTTCTGCTGCAGTGAAATCAAACCTCGGCATTAGGACGTAATGTTTGCTTCTCATGAGAATGAAGGTCACACCGCTTGTTTTTAAAGGTCACACTGCTTGTTTCTAAACATCCACTTGGGGGAAAAAAAAGTCCAGAAAACTAAATAGGAGGATCATGGAAACACTCTGCGCAGGGTCTACATTTGCACTGTTTCTTTTGTGACCCCCCCCCAAGGGAAACAGTACGTATTCTCTATATCTATATAGAATATTCCACATGTAGATATAGAAGAAGAAGAAACAGTCTTTAATCGTCACGCGACACTCCACAACACATGCTTGCACACACACACACATGCACATGCTTGATGGTGCCGGTGAAATGGATCCTCTGCATTGAACCATCCTGGCTTGTCCTTCCTCCGGGGGCACAGCAGGAGCAGTGGGCAGCGTACGTGGACGCGCCCGGGGACCAGGTGATAAGTGTCCATCGCTGGTCAGACCATGATGGTGCATGTTTTTGGTGGAGGTCCTTACTGACGTGAGGTGGAGGAAACCCCATGTGAGCACGGGGAGAACATGCAAACTCCACACAGAAAGGCTCCTGTTTGGGAGATAACCCACCAGAGCACGGTGCCAACAGCGCCCCAGGCGGGAATCGAAAGACCTTCTTGCTGTGAGGCAGCAGTGCAATGCACTGAGCCACCGTGCCACTACACTAACCTAGAATATATAGACAAAGATGAATACACAATAGAAGCAGAGGAAAAGAGCAGAAACCACAAAATAATATTCAAGTACTGTTTTATTGTTTGAACTCACTCAGGTGTTGCTCCATTTAGAGCGCAAATCAAATCTGGAGTAATTCAACATTATTTATCATTTATTGCTTCAGCTGTTAATTCCATGACAACCAGCACAGCTTTGTCAGTCGATGATTTTAGTCACTCCTCCCCTTCGGTGCGCAAACATCAAGTCATGGGTAAAATATAATAATAATAATAGTAATAATAATAATAATAATAATATCTAAATGACCAAATAAAACCCCCAACCCTGCACATTAACTCCACCCAAAAAATAAAAAAAAATGATCTCAGAAAGACGCTGCGATCTCACAAGCAGGAGGTGAAAAGAAGAGATTTTCAGTTCATGACCACGGACAACACTCCAAACGCAAAGAAACCTCAGGACTTCAAAAAAGAAAAGAAAGAAAAGGGAAAAGTTCTCATTCACAAACAAACAACTTGGATGTTTCCCCCGATTTTCTGCTCCGTTCGTCCACAAACATCAAAGCGAGGTGTAGATCTACGTGTTTATTCTAAAACAACGTGTCATGATCCAACTCTCTGGAAATAAATTCAATGAAGAGGAGGAAAGCAGAGGAAAGGGTCAAATCTGAGAAACAACTAAACCCTTTAAAAACCATGAGTCTTGAACGTATTAGAGACAGAACAAGAAGTTTAAAGGGCAAATAAACCCATTTTTAACTCCCTCCCAAGTTCAATGGACTTGAATAATAACAATAAAAATTTAATAATAATAATAAAAATAATAATAATAAGTAAAGGCTTTTCTTCCATTTCTAGGTATTTGGAATTTTAAATGCTGTCCAGACAGGGTCCCTCGGGTTGCTGAGCACCCCATAGGTCGTGGTATTATGGGATGTGGCATGGGTTTGGGACAAGGAGTCTGTTCAGGCAGCAGAGCAGGATTTCCGTTTTAATACTACGGCAAACAAACAGAATTTCTCCCATTAGTGGAAACGAGCTTCACTGATTCTTTTTTTTCTCCATTGACTACTGCTGCCGCCACCGCGCGGCAGGATTTACTTGATAGTTTACGTGGAAGGTGAGCGCTGGTCGCCTCTAGGGGGCGCGGTGGGTCGCGCTGTCGTCGCATCCTTCGCTCTCTCTCCGTAATGAGCGACCGTAGAGCACCTCGTACCGCTCCCGACCTTGGGCGGTCGGCCATTTTGACCCGTTGTCTATGACAGTTCTGCCGCTCGATCTGTGAACCTGGAAACGTCTCGATCGTCGCTCTGCAAAGTCTTTACTTTCTTAACTGTGTTGAAATGAAAAACGTTCAGACGTTCAAAGCCCTCGGATGGAAGCACGGACAGGAAATCAGGAGAGAGAAGCGGCACATGAGGACGCTCAAAGACGGATGAAATGGCCACCGTACGAGTGTTTGGAACTGGGTAATCGTGACGTAGCCGCACACCGCTCCGATATATTTATGTCTGGAAACTTCCCACCCTAAACAGCAGATATTTATTGTTATTATTGTTTGTAGAAAGGCTGAAATAGATTTTTCTGCTAATTTTTCCAAATCCGCAAAAAGCTGGAAGCCTTGAATTTTGGGAAGGCTATTTCGAGCTCATAGCATGTGCTCATTGGTTCATTGGCCCACCCCTCACTCCACACATGAGAAAACCCCTTGGCTAAGCTACATTAAGCTAAGCTACGTTAAGCTAAGCTACACTAAGCACCGCTAGAGGGAATTTGTTGTTCAGACTTGTTAGCTGTTGATGTAGCGCCGCGCGGCTACCCCCTTAAAGGCACTGTTAACATCCCCTTCCGTCATCTTTTCTAAACCTCCCCCAAAACTTGGCATCAGTTCTCCCTCTTCTCCTCCTATAGCAGGAGGCAGCGTTTCTTGGACTTGGTCTCCGGCGGTTCCAGGGCAGCGAGGATGGCCTCGTCAAAGACGTTCTTCAACCCCCGCTAGTAGAGAGAGAGGGAGGGAGGGAGGGAACACCGATAATCCATGAAACCTTAAACGATCGACTGAGTTCTAATGTCTTCACTGATTAAGTGACACCATCGCTGACGAGCCAGGGAAGGGCCCGCCCTTGGTCCATCGTGCCCAGCCTAGCTCCACCATCCTCCGTCCCAGCCTTCTGCATTTGGAACCCTGCCTCCCTATATACGGTGAGGAGGTGTTTTAGTAACATGAGTGTTTACAGGGGGTACCCTACGCCAGGCGAAACCAACAGGATTGCCTGATGGTCGCCTCGGAGTAGGTGACCGCCTACACTGGTGCTCAGCGTCGGACTTAGAAAAATGTCACCGCTTGGATCCATTTCCAAGCGGGCCGTGTTTTTTTACTTCTGAACGTGGGTGGAATCCCCCTTTAACCACACACTCAGACATGCTAACACGCTAACTCATCGTTTGCGCTGAGGTTTCATGACACACACACGCACACACGCTCCGTCAGCTCTCCGGTACCTGAGTGAGGGCGGAGCACTCCACGTACTTGACGGCCCTCAGGTCCCGGGCCAGCTTGTCGCCGGTGTCGGGGCCGATGGGCCGCTGCTTGTTCTTGGCCAGTTTGTCCAGCGTGTTGGAGTCGTCCCTCAGGTCCATCTGCGTCCCCACCAGCAGGAAGGGCGTCCGGGGGCAGTGGTGGGAGATCTCCGGGACCCACTGGGGACACGCCCAACAACCGGTTTACAAGACCCCCCGGGGCCCGTTCCCAACGCGACCGACAACACGGGGCCCGGTCTACAAACACGACCTTTCCCTCTACTCCACCCTCGGTGGACTTAGCGGCGAGCGCGCGGCCACATACACCCAAACCCACGGCCGAGGTTTCAAACCTTCTCTCTGACGTTCTCGAAGGAGGACGGCGACACCACGGAGAAGCAGACCAGGAAGACGTCGGTCTGGGGGTAGCTGAGCGGCCGCAGCCGGTCGTAGTCCTCCTGACCTGCAGGGGGAGACGAGGTCACGCCGTCACACCCCACGCCACAACCGTCGTCGTGGCAACGCCAGGGAGCGCTCATTGTGTAAAAACATTCAGTTACATGTTCGGGTCATCTTCTTCATCATCATCATCATTATTATCATCAGCATTATTTGTATTATTTTATTTGTTATTATTATTAATTATTATTTTTTCTTATTATTATTTTAGTATTATTCGTTTTATTATTATTCCTTATTATTCGTTTTCATTCATTTTTTATCATATTTTTTATTTGTTTTATTAATTATTATAATTACTATCAAATTATTATTATTAATAAATTATTATTATTTCATAATTTCTTACTATTATTATTTAATTATGTTTTTATTATTATCATTATTTATTATTATTATTTCATTCTTTTTTATGATTATCATTATTTATTATCATTATTATTTCATTCTTTTTTATGATTATCATTATTTATTATTATTATTTTTATTTCATTATTTTTTATGATTATCATTATTTATTATAATTATTATTACATTTTTTTTACTATTATCATTATTTATTTCATTTTTTTATTATCATTATTTATTATTATTTCATTATTTATTATTATCATTATTTATTATTATTATTATTTCATTCTTTTTTATAAATATCATTATTTATTATAATTATAATTTTTGTTTTACTATTATCATTATTTATTTCATTTTTTTATTATCATTATTTATTATTATTTCATTATTTATTATTATCATTATTTATTATTATTATTATTATTATTATTATTATTATTATTTCATTCTTTTTTATAAATATCATTATTTATTATTATTTCATTCTTTTTTTCACCTGCTGTGTCAAACAGTCCCAGGGTGTAGGGCTCCCCCCCGATCATCACCGTGACCGCATAGTTATCAAACACCTGAGAGAGAGACAGAGAGAGACAGACAGACAGACAGACAGACAGACAGACAGACAGATAGACAGATAGACAGAATAACTTTTGTTATTGACCAAATACTTATTTTCCACCGTAATTTGCAAATAAATTCTTTAAAAATCACACAATGTGATTTTCGGGATTTTTTTTTCTCATTTTGTCTCTCATAGTCGAAGTGAACCTATGATGAAAATAACAGGCCTCTCTCATCTTTTTAAGTGGGAGAACTTGCACAATTGGTGGCTGACTAAATACTTTTTTGCTCCACTGTATGTATGTATGTATGTGTATATACAGTATGTGTGTATATATGTATGTATACAGTATGTGTGTATTTGTATATACAGTGTGTGTGTATTTGTATATACAGTATGTGTATATATGTATGTATGTATGTATGTGTATATACAGTATGTGTATTTGTATATACAGTATGTGTGTATTTGTATATACAGTATGTATGTATGTGTATATACAGTATGTGTGTATGTGTATATACAGTATGTGTGTATGTGTATATACAGTATGTGTGTATATATGTATTTGTATATACAGTATGTGTGTATGTGTATATACAGTATGTGTGTATATATGTATGTGTATATATACAGTATGTGTGTATATATGTATGTGTATATACAGTATGTGTGTATTTGTATATACAGTATGTGTGTATATATTTATGTATATATACAGTATGTGTGTATTTGTATATACAGTAGGTGTGTGTATATATACAGTATGTGTGTATATATGTATGTGTATATACAGTATGTGTGTATTTGTATATACAGTATGTGTGTATATATTTATGTATATATACAGTATGTGTGTATTTGTATATACAGTATGTGTGTATTTGTATATACAGTATGTGTGTATATATGTATGTGTATATACAGCATGTGTGTATTTTTATATACAGTATGTGTGTATTTGTATATACAGTATGTGTGTATTTGTATATACAGTATGTGTGTATATATGTATGTGTATATACAGCATGTGTGTATTTGTATATACAGCATGTGTGTATTTGTATATACAGTATGTGTGTATTTGTATATACAGTATGTGTGTATTTGTATATACAGTATGTGTGTATATATGTATGTTGCTCTGGTCCTGTTCAGAGAAGCAACAGGAGCAGAGGAGACTCTTAAAGTGCAAATCCATCAGATGATTGTTTTGTCACTTTATACACACACACACACACACACACACACAGACGACGGTTTGGAAAATCGTTCCACGATCGTGTCTCTGTCCAAATTCATGTTTGAATCCCTGCTGGCAGCACCGCACTGAATCAGTCGACTGATCATGCCCGAGTCGACTGATCGATTAGTCGACTCGGGCAGTGATGTCACCTATTGTTTTTCACTTGAATCATTTTTTTCTTCATTTGCGCCCGGACTCCACCCAGTGCAGCGCACCCATCACGTTAGCGGCAGTGGACAGCGAGGCGGGCGGGGCCCGACAGTCAAACTACCTGTAAGTCAGCGTAGGAGAAAGCTTGCGAGCGGGAGACTGACGGCGGCACGACACGGCCTCGTTTCACCCGAGCTGAGAACAAGGCGGAGCGCCCGTCAAGCGGGACGTCGCTCTCCGACCACGGCTCTACGGTCGGCCGGGTCGAGTCCTCCACAACGGCGGCGCCAGAGTATTCAAGTGAAAGGCAAAGTAGATGCAGGGCAGCGGCGGCGAGTATAAACAAACATAGTCGCTGGGTCTGTTGGTCAGAGTATTTGGCCGTCTGCTACCGCGCCGCAACAACATAAGCTGAGGCGTCACCGATCGATTGTTATTGTAATACCGGCGGTTCACGTGTAGGTATTGAACTGTAGGGGGCTTACCGAACGGTTCGATAGCATTCTGGTAGTCACCTCAGTGGTCTTTATGTTCGGGGGGAGAGGGTGACGACTTCACAGCTAGTCGACTCAAATTCTTGTCGGTCGTCAACCACAAAAAAAAAAAAAAAAAAAAAAAAAGGAAACTAAAACGCCCCCCCCCTTCGTGTCACGGAGGTAAGGTGGGAACAGAATGAGGGCGTGGCTCTCTGTTGGCTCGTTCAGACGCTCGACGCGGCAGAATCTGCTGAGCCGGTGGTTTTGAACAACAAAGAGGATCCAGAGCGAGGGAGTCAACACCGCAGCTCTGATGTAAACACACCGGATAACACGACGGGACCGCTTATTATCATCATTTCGGGAATTCTGGCCCCGTACAATGTTTAAAATAACAATGTGGCCGACGGCCGACGCTTTTGTTTGTTTGTTGATTTTGTTGTATTAGTATTTATTCCCCCTTTTGTGGCAGGGAAACAAAGAAATCTTTACAGAAAAAAAAACAACTAAACTGTATTTAAGTCTTTCATCGAGGGGGAGAACACAGAACCAGTCCACGAGTTCATCTTCCATCTTTCACAGATGGCGTATAAAAATTAAAAAAATAAAGTGTTAAAATGGGTCACCAAATGTATGTAAAAGTACCCGGGGGCCCTGCCCCAGCCACGTCTACGTGTGGGAATCACTGCCACATTTAGCCAGCGCAAAGTTGATGCAACACAACAGATAAACATCGGCCGCTGCCGCAGCTGAATGTCAACTTATTTACCAAAAGGCCCAATTATCAGAATCCCCAACTATCAGAGGGTTCTTATTATTTTTCTCCTTGGCCGCACAGCAACCGCTCAAACCACTGACATGACTGAAGTGCGGCTGGGTTGGAGGCAGTGTGATGCCGCGTTCCATGGAAACTATGAAAATTGTAACTCGTGCTGACAGGAAGTAAAGATGGGCGTTTGAAATATTTACAGTGGTCGACAACCAACAAGAGTTGCAATCGATTAGTCGGCTAGCCGTAACGCCATGGCCCCCCCCCAACATAAAGACCACTGATCGCACGTAACCACTAGGGATGCAACGGTACACAGAATGTCATCGTACCGGTCGGTAAGCCCCCTACTGTTCAATATGCACACGTGAACCGCCGGTATTACTAATCGATTAGTCAACTAATCATGCTCATCCCTAGTAGGGAGTAAGGCTGCATCCCATGGGAACTCGGAAAATGATAATTCGACTTGATAGCAAGTGACGCTGCGTTTCATGGTGTGGTTGGTGGGGTGGTTGGAGCAGCCACTACTGATGCTGGTTGGTTGGGCTCACGAGCATCAGGTTTACAAACCCCGCCCACACACTCAGTCAGGGTGGAGCCCTGTGTCATGACATGTTCCATCTGCTCCTGGCTGCTTCCAGCTAGCCTCCCCTCTACAATACACTGGTGTTCACAACCCCCCGTCGTCTGCGTCTCTGTGCTGGAGGGCCCTGAAAACGCCACTAGGGTGGCGTATGGCGGCGCATCTGCCACACACGGGAACTCGGAAAACGGTCATGTGTGACTAACACGACTGACCTGGACCCCGTCCATTGCTGCCCGCAGCTTTATTTATTATTGTTATTATACAGCTTAATGTTTTCTTCAAGTCTGAGTTACAGTAAAAGTACATTTCTGAACTGTTTGACTGAAAAATGAAAGCTTTATCTTTCAAATGCAGATATGTGTGATGGACAGGCATCCACGCCTGCACACCAATACCATGGATGCCCGATGGCCGACAGTCCAAGCGGCAGAAGGCGAGTTCAGCATGAAGCTGAGGAATCAGGAGACACAACCCCGCCCAGAGTCTCTTGCTGGACGTTTGGATCCAGGAGGTGACCAAACATTAACGTGCGTCTTGGGGCCGCTGCTGAACGGACTGTGTTTAAGATGCAAATAACCACACGGCTGCTTTTCCTCCAAGACCACGAGGTGTTAGGGTATTTTGGAAACCCTGTCATGTTCAACCGTTGTTCAACCGCGTTCCTTACCTAATTCTCCGCATTTACAGTGAGGCCTGTTTGGGATATGGATGTGGTGTGAGAAGGGTAGAACAAAAACATGTTTTGGTGTAGCTAGGGGCATATCTGTGGTGTATCCTGAGTTTTATTGTGGTTTGAAGTCCAGTTTGGGTGCAGCTTGGGGTGTGTTTGTAATGTAGTTTGAAGTTCAGTTGGAGTGTAGCTGAAAGCTAGATTGAGGTCCAGTTTGGGTATAGCTGAAAGCTTATTTGAGCTGTAGTTTGAGGTCCCGTGTGGGTGTAGCTGGCAATGAAGTTTAAGGCACAGTTCAGTTACAACTGCTATAGTTTTTGGTGTATTTTGAGGTTTGGGGTAGGAGTAGTAAAATGTCCACTTTGGGTGTAGTTTGAGGTCCAGTTTGGCTGAAACTGAGGGTGTGTTTATGGTGTAGTTTGAGGTTCAAGTTCAAGAGAGATTATTTGTCCTGTTTAATGTGGCAGAACGCATGTTTGGGGTGTAGTTTGAGATGTAGCTTGAGGTATAGTTGTGTGCAGGGTTGTGGTTGTGTGATTTTTTTTTCTTACTGTGGTGAAAAAGACAGTATCAATGCGGTATTACTGTTCACGGTTGGGAGGCACATTTAGTTGTTTTATTGCCAGTGTCACACTGACTAAACCAGATAAAAACACTAAAATGCACAGGGATAACCTTTTAATGAGGAATTACACCGATCAGCCACAACGTTAAAACCACCTGCCTAATACTGTGTAGCTCCCCCTTGTTCCCCCAAAATAGCTGTGAGGTGGAGGCATGGACTCCACCAGACTCTGAAGGTGTCCTGTGGTATCTGGCACCAAGACGTTAGCAGCAGATCCTTTAAGTCCTGCAAGGTGGAGGTGGGGCCCCCATGGATCGAGCTTGTTGTTCCAGCACATCCCACAGATGCTCCATGGGAGTGAGATCTGGGGAATTTGGAGGCCAAATGAACACCTTGAAGTCTTTGTCAAGTTCCTAAAACCATTCCTGAGCCTTTTTTGCAGTGTGGCAGAAGCATTATCCTGCTGAAGAATGCCATGAAGTGCTAAACTTGGTTTGGAACAATATTAAGGGAGGTGCTACGTGTCAAAGTAACATCCACATGAGGCCAGGTGCTGAGGTTTCCAGGTGCAAAATTGCACAGAGCATCACACTGCCTCTGCCGGCTTGCCTTCTTCCCAGAGTGCATCCTGGTGCCATCTCTTCCCCAGGTAAACGATGCACACGCACCCACCCATCCACATGATGTAGAAGAAAAGATTCAGACCTCCACCTTCTTCCATTGCTCCATGGTCCAGTTGTGACGCTCACGTGTCCATTGTAGGTGCTTTCAGGGGTGGACAGGGGTCAGCATGGACACTGTGAGCTCCCATACGCAGCAAGCTGCCATGCACTGTGTGTTCTACACCTTTCTATCACAGCAACATTCACTGTTTCAACACTTTGTCCTGCAGTAGTTCTACTGTGGCATCGAACCAGACGGGCTACACTTCACTCCCCACGTGCATCAATGAGCCTTGAGCCTCGTGACCCTGTCGACGGTTCACTGGTCGTCCTTCCTTGGACACTTTTGGTAGTAACCACTGCAGAGCGGGAACAGCCACAAGACCTGTGCTTGTGGAGATGCTCTGACCCAGTCGTCCAGCATCACAATGTGCTCCTTGTCTAAGTGGCTCAGATCCTTACGCTGCTTCAACACATCAACTTCAACAACTGACTCTTAACCTGCTGCACTTCACTTGATAACACTATATATATATATATATATATATATATATATATATATATATATATATATATATATATGACCATCTTCAGCATTGAACCGTGCGCTCCATTCGCATTAAACAGCCGAATCCGATGCGGATGACAAAACTCTGAGTGGGTACAGCCCTAGAAATCTTGAAATACGATACCATGCTTGATGGACCCTCCCTCCCCGTCGCAAGCAAAGCTCAAGTGACGAGCAGAGCAACTGCAAACTTTTGTTTCTCCAGGAGCCTTTAAACATAAGTTGGAAGATGGTCAGTGATGATAACTAAACAATGATGGTTGTGTTTATATCTCATATCACACACCGTGTGCCCTCCTGTAACTTTCACCAGCAAAAAAATAAAATACAAAAATGTATTTATTTTTTTATTATTTGCGGTGATGGCGGTAATGACCTCAACCCTGCGGTGACACCTCATGACCACGGTATTGCAGTTAATGTTGGAAGTGTAGTTGTGTAGTTTGAGGTCCTGTTTGGATGTAACTGGGGATGTGTTTTTGGTGTACGCTGAGGTGTAGTTGTAGGTTCAGTTTGTGTGTCAATGGAGGTGTGTTTGTGGTGTAGATTGAGGTCCAGTTTGAGGTGTAGCTGCGTAGTTTGAGGTGTAGCCGCGCAGTCTGAGGTGTAGCCATGCGGTTTGAGTTGTAGGTTCTGTTTGTGTGTCAATGGGGGTGTGTTTGAGGTGTAGCCGCATAGTCTGAGGTGTAGCCGCGCAGTTGAGGTGTAGCCGCGCAGTTTGGGGTGTAGTATTGGAACACTCACCGTGGGAACGTACTCAGAGGGGAACTTGTTGGTGGTGTACGAGATGAGGAGGCAGGTCTTCCCCACCGCTCCATCACCTACAACCACACACTTTATAGTCTGCATCTGAGAGAGAGCCAGAGAGAATAAAAGGTCAGTGTGGCTGGTCAACACAGTTTCCTTTCTAAACCTACGGAGGTCGACGGCATTTTGTTTTTTTCAACATATTGAAGGCGGTTGACACCGTGATCACACCGCACAAGACGGCAACGAGGTGGTTTTCCCAGGGCAACTGAGCAACCGCTACAGTCAGACCCGGATAAAAGGCAATCATCTGGTGCAGCTATTCCCAAACTGGGTTACGTAATGACGTCAGGGGTACGCCAAAAAAAAAAAAAAATAAATTGTGATTTACATTTTCAAACAGCCCAGCGCTCAGGACTCACTTGTGACCCGGGACATATTTTTTTCCCCCATCAACTGGCAAAAGACAAAGAATGTCAGTGATTTTTACTGTCACCCAACTGGTCTCACCTTAATCAACATTGGAAAAAGAAAGTATACCTCGTCAATACCAGGGGCGTCACCACTGAGACTTTGCATTCGAGATTCTCCCCATGTGTTTGTGGGACACATGATCCGACATGGCACCATCTCGGGGCGGTCGAGATCCGCCATTTGAATATTACAAGGAAAGATAACAATAAAGTTCATCCGGTTTGCGGCACACTCCAGAGGAGTATTCCCGGTAACTGTGCAAAGCCCGCGTCGGCGAAGACGCACCACGCACCGCCCTCTCCTCTGTGTTTCACCGCGTGCGGGGAGACCGCCTTCCACCAGATTGTCCAGTGATCCCAGAGACGCGACGATGAAAGTGGGAAATAAACCCGAGCATCACCGAGGGAATGCCCTCGGGTGCAGAGGTTTCCAAACCACCGGACCGTGCGTGTTGGGTCGTTTGCCAACCGACCGTGAGAACGCAGGAAGGATTTTTTCCAGGAGTGATCTGCTCCATAGCAGCAGGAAACGGAGTAAATCAAATACATCTACAGTTTTTATTTGCGTTGTTTGGAGCAAAGGTCGCTCTGATCGGAGCTGTGGAGCTGCAGGTTCTAATTTTCCTTTTACTACCGGCAAAAATACTACTACTCCTGCAAAAACAGCATCAGTTTTTCTGCGCTTATTTTGGTGAGTCACTTCAAAGTAGTGTAATAAGTAACTTAATTTTTATTATGCTAAAGTCTAGTGTTGATAAATCTCTTAACCGTTCAGTTGTGTTGTTTAAATATTCTCATATTTTTTAAAATAATTTATCATTTTTAATATTCAAATAAAAGTGTTTTTCTTTACGAATCAAGACTCGATAATCTAACAATGACATAGTTGTCAATGCTGTAAAAAAAGATGTGCTGAACCGAAAGTCAAATCGAAATTGTGGATTTGGAGAATCCTGACACCCCGAGTCAATATGCATGCAAAATCAAATATTTATATTAGGATACAATTGTTTATTTCCTAATCCTTTGAACCACTAGGATGACTTGAAGACACTTACATGAAGGATTCACCACGTGAGGAAACATTCTAAGCTTGGACCAACGAACTGAACCAGAAACCAATTAAGACCAATTCACAATTTCACGAGGCGTGAGCGGGCGCGGCAGCAGGGCTTTGCACGCGGGATGGCCGAGTGAAGAGCAGAACGCTCCCGAACTCCCGCGCTCTCGTGTAGGCTGCACAATATAAACGTTTGGAAACCACTGGTCTCGTGCAAGGGATCAGGAGCGCCACCGTTCCAGTCCGGCTCCAGCGCCACGCTCCTCACTGGGACGGTGATGGAAGCCCACATCCCAACGCGTCAGTGATCGATCCAACGGCAGCGGCGGTTCCCAACTCGAGGTCCGGGACCCCCCCCAGGAGGTACCTTCGGGAGGTTTCCCGGCGGGGGGGGGCCTCTTCGCCCTCATTTCATTCCTAGGACGTCCGCTCCGCCAAGCGTTTGTTGCCGCGGTGCCACCCTAACTGTAGAGGGCACGTCCAGGGCCTGGGCGGCGTCTAAAAACAAAAACAACATTTAAGAACATAAAGATCCGTCTCCGTAGAGACTGGACGTGCTCCCGTTCCTCGACTTTGCAGGCTAGCGCCGCGGCTTGGGTGGCGCTCGCCTGTTTTCCAAATTCATTTTTTTCTTCCCAAAACAAATCATTTAAAAAAATATCCGTAAAAACACACGACTTGTGGTCTGCCGCTACCGTATTCGGCTCCGCCCTTTCTTCACACGCTCGTTCCGCCAATGTTGCCGCTTCCATTCACAACACAGCCGCGCCGGCATTGACACCGGGTCTTGAGGCGGGAGGCTGCCGGAACAGATTTCTCGGAATATCGATCCCTGCTCCCCGCATTCACACGCGACCCCGCGCAGGAACGGTTCTGGAACATTGCTGGAAAAGACTGTGAGTGTGAAAGGGGCTCGAGAGAACGCCCCCGCACCGACTCTTTGGATCCCGGTTTCGCTGCCGTCGCCCCGACTAGAGCAGAGGCACCGAACCGGATCCGATCAATACAGATATTGATCTTAGATCGGGCCCAGAGGCTGGATCTGAATGAATGGACCCAACTCCCGGGTGTGAAAAAGGCTGAGGTTCACCGCCGTAGAGGCCGTTTTCAAGCGAGTGTGGAATAAGAACCAGCTCCAGCCGGGGGAGGGTGAGTAACGCGGCCCAGCAGCAGCAGCACGACGCCACGGCCAACGCTGGACAAAGCCCCGGGTCAGAGGAGACACTGGACGCTGTGTCCGGCTCGTCCTGTGACCACACACACACACCATCAAATCATGACACACACACACACACACACACACCATCAAATCATGACACACACACACACACACACACACACACACACCATCAAATCATGACACACACACACACACACACACACACACAATCAAATCATGACACACACACACACACACACACACCATCAAATCATGACACACACACACACACACACCATCAAATCATGACACACACACACACACAAACACACACACACACACACAATCAAATCATGACACACACACACACACACACACACCATCAAATCATGACACACACACACACACACCATCAAATCATGACACACACACACACACACCATCAAATCATGACACACACACACACACACACACACACACACACACCATCAAATCATGACACACACACACACACACACACACACACACACCATCAAATCATGACACACACACACACACACACACACACACACACACACACACACACACACACACACACACACACACACACACACACACACACACACACACACACACACACCATCAAATCATGACACACACACACGGTGAGAAGGTGTTTGTTTGCAGCCGTGAACAACACGTCTGTTTGGAGGAGGAATCCAGGAGCTGGAGCCAGGAAAACACACTGCAAGCAGTTCTACCATGACAAATAATACATGACACTATTCTAACTAGTTGTACTATGTGAACTAGTAGCACTATTCTAACTAGTCATACTATGTGAACTACTAGTGCTATGTGAACTAGAAGTACTATTCTAACTAGTAGTATTATGTGAACTACTTTTTATATGGTGAGCCGCTGTGACACCAAAATAAAATGATGAATTCATCTGAAAACAATGTAGTACTCTCCTTATGCCATTCCATAGCAGAGACTTATCATCATCATCATCATCATCACTACAGAATGTTCAGAACTTTTGACTTCCCTCCTGAGTGGGTGTTGGTATGTATTTGTTGTATGTACAACTGAAAAGCAGTGAATAAAACATTGTTTTTAAGTTGCACAGTGCAGTAAACACTATATGACATCATATATTATATCATATACTAAATCATACCAGATATATCACATAATATATCACATATTATACCATATATTATAACATATTATACCATATATAATAACATATATCACATATTATGTCATATTATCACATGTTATGTCATATTATATCACATGTTATGTCATATTATATTACATATATCACATATTATGTCATATTATATCACATGTTATGCCATATTATATCACATATGTCATATATCACATATTATGTCATATTATATCACATGTTATGTCATATTATATTACATATTATATCACACATTATGTCATATCATATCACATATTATATCACATATATCCTATTATATCACATATGTCATATTATATCACATATTATGTCATATTATATCACATGTTATGTCATATTATGTCACATGTTATGTCATATTATGTCATATTATATCACATGTTATGTCATATTATATCACATGTTATGTCATATTATGTCACATGTTATGTCATATTATGTCATATTATATCACATGTTATGTCATATTATATCACATGTCATGTCACATTTTATCACATATTATATCACATGTTATCACATGGTATATCACATGTTATGTCATATGATATCACATGTCATGCCATGTTATATCGGATGTTATGTCATGTTATGCCATATGATATCACATGCTATGTCATGTTATATCACATGCTATGTCATGCTATGTCACACTATATCACTTGTTATGTCATATTATATCGCATGTTACGTCATGGTATATCACATGTTATGTCATATTATATCACATTTAATGCTTTTCTACCGGTTTGTTCCTGTCAATCAACTTCCGCGTTCCCGCCCTGAGCCACAGGTCAGAGGTCAGTCCACTGGGGGGGTCAGCACTTTAACTTTCCTTTTATTTTCACTTGAATTCAACGTTTTAATTGTACTTTTGATTGAACTTGAACTAGAAGGAGCTGATGTTCCAAACGCTCCGAAC
>NC_137193.1:2393246-2410746 GCF_960531495.2 Zeus faber | reverse complement strand
AGGTATTTATTGTTTTAATCGATGATATAAAACAAACACAAACACTTTCCACACTGAGAGTTTTAAGGGAACATTGGAGTCGTTCCTCATCACTCGTCACCCGGTCAACACCCTTCACTAGCTCAAGACCCGTCACTGGCTCAACATCCGTCACTAGGTCAACGCCCGTCACCCGGTCAATGATGTGATGAGCAACGTGATGAGTGATGCGATGAGCGGCGTGATGTGATGAGCGACGTGATGTGATGAGCGACGCGATGAGCGACGTGATGAGCGATGTGATGAGCGACGTGATGTGATGAGCAACGTGATGCGATGAGCGACGTGATGAGCGACGTGATGTGATGAGCGACGTGATGTGATGAGCGACGTGATGAGCGACGTGATGTGATGAGCGACGTGATGTGGTGAGCGATGTGATGAGCGACCTGATGTGATGAGCGACCTGATGTGATGAGCGACATGATGAGATGAGCGACGTGATGTGATGAGCGACGTGATGAGCGACGTGATGTGATGAGCAACGTGATGCGATGAGCGACGTGATGAGCGACGTGATGTGATGAGCGACGTGATGAGCGACGTGATGTGATGAGCGACGTGATGTGGTGAGCGATGTGATGAGCGACCTGATGTGATGAGCGACCTGATGTGATGAGCGACATGATGAGATGAGCGACGTGATGTGATGAGCGACGTGATGAGCGACGCGATGAGCGACGTGATGTGATGAGCTACGTGATGAGCGACGTGATGTGATGAGCGACGTAATGCGATGAGCAACGTGATGAGATGAGCAACGTGATGAGATGAGCGACGTGATGAGTGACGCGATGTGATTAGCGACGTGATGAGCGACGCGATGAGCGATGTGATGTGATATGATGTGATGAGCGACGTGATGTGGTGAGCGATGTGATGAGCGACCTGATGTGATGAGCGACCTGATGTGATGAGCGACATGATGAGATGAGCGACGTGATGTGATGAGCGACGTGATGAGCGACGCGATGAGCGACGTGATGTGATGAGCTACGTGATGAGCGACGTGATGTGATGAGCGACGTAATGCGATGAGCAACGTGATGAGATGAGCAACGTGATGAGATGAGCGACGTGATGAGTGACGCGATGTGATTAGCGACGTGATGAGCGACGCGATGAGCGACGCGATGAGCGATGTGATGTGATATGATGTGATGAGCGACGTGATGTGGTGAGCGATGTGATGAGCGACCTGATGTGATGAGCGACCTGATGTGATGAGCGACATGATGAGATGAGCGACGTGATGTGATGAGCGACGTGATGAGCGACGTAATGCGATGAGCAACGTGATGAGATGAGCGACGTGATGAGTGACACGATGGGATTAGCGACGTGATGAGCGATGTGATGTGATATGATGTGATGAGCGACGTGATGTGGTGAGCGAAGTGATGAGCGACCTGATGTGATGAGCGACCTGATGTGATGAGCGACATGATGAGATGAGCGACGTGATGTGATGAGCGACGTGATGAGCGACGCGATGAGCGACGTGATGTGATGAGCTACGTGATGAGCGACGTGATGTGATGAGCGACGTAATGCGATGAGCAACGTGATGAGATGAGCGACGTGATGAGTGACGCGATGTGATTAGCGACGTGATGAGCGACGCGATGAGCGATGTGATGTGATATGATGTGATGAGCGACGTGATGTGATGAGCAACGTGATGCGATGAGCGACGTGATGAGCAACGTGATGTGATGAGCGACGGGATGTGATAAGCGACATGATGTGATGAGCGACGTGATGAGATGAGCGACGTGATGTGATGAGCGACGTGATGAGCGACGCGATGTGATGAGCGACATGATGTGATGAGCGACGTGATGAGATGAGCGACGTGATGTGATGAGCGACGTGATGAGCGACGCGATGTGATGAGCGACGTGATGTGATGAGCGATGTCATGAGCAACGTGATGTGATGAGCAAAGTGATGAGCGACGTGATGTGATGAGCGACGTGATGTGATGAGCGATGTGATGTGCTACGTGATGTGATGAGCGACGTGATGTGATGAGCGACGTGATGAGCAACGCGATGAGCGGCGTGATGTGATTAGCGATGTGATGTGATGAGCAACGTGATGTGATGAGCGACGTGATGTGATGAGCAACGTGATGCGATGAGCGACGTGATGAGCGACGTGATGTGATGAGCGACTTGATGTGATGAGCGACGTGATGTGATGAGCGATGTGATGAGCGACCTGATGTGATGAGCGACGTGATGTGATGAGCGATGTGATGAGATGAGCGCCGTGATGTGATGAATGACGTGATGTAATGAGCGACGTGATGAGCTACGCGATGAGCAACATGATGTGATGAGCGACGTGATGAGCGACGTGATGTGATAAGCGATGTGATGTGATGAGCGACGCGATGAGCGACGTGATGAGCGACGTGATGTGATGAGCGACTTTATGTGATGAGCGACGTGATGTGATGACTGTGTGATGAGCGACCTGATGTGATGAGCGACGTGAGGAGATGAGCAACGTGATGTGATGAGTGACGTGATGTAATGAGTGACGTGATGAGCGACGCGATGAGCAACATGATGTGATGAGCGACGTGATGAGCGACGTGATGTGATGGGCGACGTGATGTGATGAGCGACGTAATGCGTTGAGGGACGTGATGTGATGAGCGACGTGGTGAGCAACGCGATGTGATGAGCGATGTGATGTGATGAGCGAAGTGATGAGAGACGTGATATGATGAGCGACGTGATGTGATGAGCTATGTGATGTGATGAGCGACGCGATGTGATGAGCGACGTGATGAGCGACGCGATGTGATGAGCGATGTGATGTGATGAGCGAAGTGATGAGAGACGTGATATGATGAGCGACGTGATGTGATGAGCTATGTGATGTGATGAGCTACGTGATGTGATGAGCAACGTGATGTGATGAGTGACGTGATGAGCGACGTGATGTGATGAGCGACGTGATATAATGAGCGACGTGACGTGATGAGCGACGTGACGTGATGAGTGACGCGATGAGCGACGTGATGTGATGAGCAACGTGATGTGATGAGCGGCGCAATAAGCGACGTGATGGGATGAGCGACCTGATGTGATGAGCGACGCGATGTGATGAGCGACGTTATGTGATGAGCGACGTGATGTGAGGAGCGATGTGATGTGATGAGCAACGCGATGAACGACGTGATGTGATGAGCGACTTGATGTGATGAGCGACGTGATGTGATGAGCTACGTGATGTGATGAGCGGCGTGATGTGATGAGCGACGTGATGTGATGAGCGACATGATGTGATGAGCGACTTGATGTGATGAGCAACGTGATGCGGTGAGCGACGTGATGAGCGACCTGATGAGATGTTATCCCAGTCCTACCTCCCTCTCTCCCTCTCTAACCCTCTTGCTCCCTCCCTCCCCCTCTCCCCTGGTGATGAGGTGATGCTGCAGCTCGGCAGCATCAGGCCTCTCCTCTATAAACTATTCATCGTGGCTCAGAGCGGAGTCGCGTAGAGATGCTGCAGCTCCTTCCTGCATCTTCTTGCAGCGCTGCACCAGCAGAATATCAATGAGGGGGAGAGGGGGAGGGTTCAGAGCGGGCGGAGGGCTGGTCCGTCCCGATGGCTCTGGTGCTCTGGATGTTCAGCTCGGACTCCCTTTGTCCCGGAAAGGTCCGCGGAGAACATCAACTTCATAGAGTCAATAAGGGACGTACACGTGTCAGGATCACAATCTGTTTCTCCAACGTAGAACCTCAAATATGAGGAGTTTGTTGTGGTAAGGAAAAGTCCAAAACAAACAAAAATACTCAACTCTACATAATATCCAAATGCAGGGTACAGATTCTAGGTATCGGTATAGTATAATATTACTTATTACTATGTAATTACTACATTATTACGGTGTCTGCAACGTAGTCGTACAATTCCCAACTGAACCAAATTAATGGAGAGTCGGAAAATTGAACGGGTCTTTTTAGCGAGTGATTCGTCACGAACTGACTCCCAAAGAACAGTCCAACCTTTCTTGGCTTCTTGTCTGGATGCTGGGATGCAGACGCACGGAGACAACGAACTGCAAAGTGGAGCGATGTTCGGGCTGTTTTAGATTAAAGCTGAGAGTCTGGCGTCATCGAAACACCCCTTCTCTCCGCGGTGGTTGGCAACGTGGGGTCCGGGGACCCTCGGGGGGGTCCTTTGGGAGGTTCCATGCGGGGGGTCCCCAGCAGAAAAATGGTGAACAGCGAAATTTGATTTTATGTCATTTCCAATGAAATGATCAAACTGAGGATCCTGGATGTGGAGAGAGTTGAGAATTGTCGGGCGGAGCCAAGATATGTGTCGGCTTAAGTCACCACGGGAAGGGCTCGCGTTAGGTGGAGGGAACGTCAACGAACTGCCTCATCAGAGGCCCATACTGGTCGGAAAGACACGTCCTTGGCCGTCCTTCACCTTTGCCTTCTGCTTTACATCAACGTCTCTGTTAGTCACAGCGGAATAAATCGAACCCATCCGTCCCGAACGGTTCAGGGACGGTGGCGTTGCCGTGGTTTAACTCCAGAGGGAGGGACACAAGGTCACTCCAGACGAAATGAACCACGTTGAGCGATGATGCCTTCATGTCCCGTGGGACACGTCACACTTCCGTACAGGATGTTGTTTTCTCTGAATGCATGAGCTACGCAGATAGATGCTCGTTTGTGTTGTGCATTGAGAGAGAGACAGAGGGAGAGGATGTGAAATACAGAAACCTTACACCCTCAAAAACCATTTTCGACACAGCCAGGTCATGCTTTTGGACAAACCGACGAAAATATTGGGGCTGCACTGCGGACCTACTCGAAGTGACTGCGCGGCGGCCCTGAAGCCCCGCCCCACGCTGACAGAGATGAGCTGAGCTCCCGAAGCCCTGGAGCCCCGCCCTGTTGAGCGGCTCGCTGTTCTCTTGTTTACTGAAAGTGTTTTAGAGCCCAAATTGCACCAAATTCCACACTGCACGACCTTGGGTCCCCAGCAACACACCAGCCAAGTGTGTAGTAGATCGGATGAACGGTTGTCGAGAAAACCAAGGGGCGGACGGACAGAGAGAGAGAGAGAGAGAATAGACAGTTATTCCATATTCAAAACAAAGTGCAAATGCTACACGTTGCTCCCAAATTGAGGATAAACAAGTCGGTGAAGTTTGTTCAGTTTAGGTTGTTCTGGCCCCATCCAGTCTCCACCTTCTCCTTCTGACCAGGCGGAGCATGGGTTCTCAACTGGTGGGTGCCAGTCTGAAGCTGGGTCACGGGTCCATCAACAGACCATGAATGTCTGGTGGGTTGCACCATCATCCCCATCACCACCATCACCACCATCACCACTATCATCACCATCATCACCATCATCACCATCGTCATCACCATAATCACCATCATCATCATCACCACCACCATCATCTCCATCACCACCATCACCACCATCATCACCATCACCACCATCACCACCATCATCACCGTCACCACCGTCATCACCATCACCACCGTCATCACCATCACCACCGTCATCACCATCACCACCATCATCTCCATCGTCACCATCACCACCATCATCACCATCATCACCATCATCACCATCACCACCATCATCACCATCACCACCATCATCACCATCATCACCATCACCACCATCACCACCATCACCACCATCATCCCTTGTCAGGTGAAACAAAACCTAAACAAATGGTTGGAGGTGGAGCGAACCGCTCGGGTTCAATTCTTAATATTTTTGTGTTGTTTTTGACGAAATGACTGAAGACAAATCTGGATCTTGAGGCTGAGATGTCTGCTCTGGAAAACACCTGGAGCTGAAGTGAAGTCTGTCTTTTCCCTTTTAATCTTCATTTTAGTGTCCGGCACGGCAGAGGCCCCCGTCAGTCCGGCGGTCGTGCTGGACGGGCGGAGCTTGGTGCTTTTCCAGACAACGTGGCCGTCCATCACGCAAAGCACAGGACGGAGGGAGTTGAATCCTACGAAAGAAAGTCCTTTGAGCTCGTCCGGGGAAGGAGGGTTCCCCTCTGTTGTTCCCTTGTTGTCATGGAAACGCATGCTGGGAAACCTGTGTCGGGGCCAGTTTAATCGAGTCACCGACGGATCCGTCCTCTGGGTTGATGAGTCGCTGGCTGTTCTTTGGCGGCGGCCGTCACAGTTTGGAGCAGAACATGGGCGGTGAAAGACGTCGTCAAGCCGTGTCCACGGGACGTGTCCACGATCTGAGCTGTTGGTCAACATGATGCGGCTTCCTGCAAAGGCAGATTCAAACACCTGTGGATTCCAACACCTCGCAGCCCGGGCCGCCGGACCGGACGCCGGACACCACGTCATGGTGAACTGCGGCCAAACTGGGTTCAGCGATGATCCCGGATGAAGCTTTGAAGCGATAATCAATCCGATGGAACCAACCCACCTGTCTTCATGTGCATCACACGACCTTCTGTCCGAGGCAGAACCGAGAAGCCAGAACCTCAAGGCCGTTCATCATGATGTCATGTTATATAAAATCCTCCCGCTAGTACACTTTTGATTTTTGCCCATTTTGGATGATGAGTTCTGCCTTTTCACAGGCAGAGAAGATAGACCACGTTTGAAATACGGAACCCATTCGGTTTCCCAGTCTCCATCCAACCAGATGGAGGCGATGAAGGCAGCGACCTTAGGACTGATGCATTGTGGGTCACGTCACTGAACGAGGTTGAAGGTTGAAGGACGGAAGCTACGGAAGCTTATGTCATTACACTACATATACGTATACTTGTATGTATATGTATGTGACAAATAAACATCTTAATATGTCATTACACTACATATACGTATACTTGTATGTATATGTATGTGACAAATAAACATCTTAATATGTCATTACACTACATATACGTATACTTGTATGTATATGTATGTGACAAATAAACATCTTAATATGTCATTACACTACATATACGTATACTTGTATGTATATGTATGTGACAAATAAACATCTTAATATGTCATTACACTACATATACGTATACTTGTATGTATATGTATGTGACAAATAAACATCTTAATATGTCATTACACTACATATACGTATACTTGTATATATATGTATGGAACAAATAAACATGTTGAATCTTGATTCTCTCTCTTTGTTCCATGATCCAGCTGTGACTGGAAGAAACCCTCCCCCAGGGCTTACGGGCATTGAGGTCCACGCGCTGCTTTCATAAACGCATTGAAATGAAACCTCATATCTAACGTGTCGCTCTCCCTCCTCCCCTCGTTCAGGATGTCCATCGTCAGCCTGGTCGCCAGGGAGATCTTGGACTCGCGGGGGAACCCCACGGTGGAGGTGGACCTGCGCACCGGGAAAGGTGACCGCCCGCGAGCCCGACTGGAAACACAGAGCAAGGAACAAGCCGCGACTTACACCCGAGGGGAAAATATCAAAGCGCGACGTGCGAAACGCTGGTTTGCGCTCGGAGGTGGTGTCCACTCCCACGACCTCCATACGACCTCCAAACGACCTCGGGAGGATTTGAGGATGACAAATACAAACGCAAATAAAACAGAACAATGACGATGTAGGAGTCCCCAAAACCACGGAGGCTATTTGCTGTCGTTTTCATGTTTTATCTTCCCTCTGCGTCGTCCCTTCCTTTCTTCTTCTCCGTCTCTTTTCATTCAATTGTTCTTTGTTTTTAACGCGTTTTGAAGAAATCTCCACGAAAGCGACGTGAAAGGAATCAAGAAACGATGACGCAGCAAAATCTAACAGACATTTGATACATTTCAATAACAACCAATCATTCAACAAAACAGGGAAGAAGCCACTGAAAGTCAAACTTTATTCTCCTCCCTCCCCCTCAGGTCTGTTCAGGGCAGCTGTCCCCAGTGGAGCCTCCACAGGAATCTATGAAGCTCTGGAGCTTCGAGATGGAGACAACAGTCGCTACAAGGGGAAAGGTACAGACAGAGAGACAGGCAGACAGACTGGCAGGCAGACAGGCAGACAGACTGAGAGACAAAAAGACAGAGACAGTCAGGCAGAGAGACAGACGTAGACACCGACAAACAGACAGACAGACAGAGAGACATTACATTTCACTGCATATATGTTTGAAAGTATGTATATGTATGTGACAAATAAAAAAATCTTGAATCTTGAATCTTGAAGAGTAAAACAAACAGAGAGACAGGCGGACAGATAGACAGAGAGACAGGCAGGCAGACAGACAGGCAGACAGAGAGACAGAGAGACAGACAGAGAGTTAGAGAGACAGGCAGACAGGCGTGTAGACAGATGTGTCTGTGTTTGATCATTTGACTTCTCCCTCTCAGGTGTTCTTAAGGCCGTCGGTCACATCAACAACACGTTGGCTCCTGCTCTCATCGCCTCGGTGAGTCTGGGTGGAGCTGTGTGCAGGTGGGAGGCGTTACCTGCTGGTAGTAGGGGTTATCTGGAGGTGGGAGGAGTCTGGGAGGAGAAATCTGCAGGTGGGAGGGGTTATCTAGAGGTGGGAGGAGTCTGGGGAATTTCTGGAAGCAGGAGGAGTTAAAGGGAGTGGGAGGGGCCTTTGTTTAAGGTAGGAGGGGTTATTTCAAGGAAGGCGGAGTCTGGGAGGAGAAATCTGCAGGTGGGAGGGGTTAGCTAGAGGTGGGGATGAGTCTGGGAGGAGTTATCTGGAGGTGGGAGGAGTCTGGGGATTTATCTGGGGGTAGGAGGCGTTAAAGGGAGTGGGAGGGGCCTTTGTTTAAGATAGGAGGAGTTATCTCAAGGAAGGCGGAGTCTGGGAGGAGAAATCTGCAGGTGGCAGGGTTATCTGGAGGTGGGAGGAGTTAACTGAAAGTGGGAGGAGTCTTGGTGGAGTTATCTGAAGGTGGGAGGGGTTATCTGGAGCAAGGAGGAGTCTGGGAGGGGTTTACTGAAGGTGGGAGGAGTCTAGGGGGGATTTATCTGGAGGTGGGGGGGAGTTAAATGGAGTGGGAGTGGACCTCCTTCCAGAGCGGCGACGGAACAGCAACATGACTTACAGACAACGCTCTCCAGACACTTTAGGATCATACGTGTTTGAGCTGCTTTGTCTGGTGTGTATATGGATGTTGTGTGTCTATACATATAACTACACACTCTTTACGTTGTTTGTGTGTGTGCACAGGGCATCAGTGTGGCGGAGCAGGAACAGTTGGACAACATGATGATTGAGATGGACGGCACAGAGAACAAATGTGAGTCACAAAACCAGAGAAAAGCAACTTTACTCAATGAGACAAATCAATTTGCCGTTTTGACGACAATCAAAGTATTGACTCGAGTTCTTGAAAGATCTATGAACGTGGAGTTTCCTCTGGGGAAGAACAAACACGCGGTCAGGTTTCCTTCCGTCCCGTGGTCGCCGTCAAAGTGAGTCCTGGGACGTCTGCGTCGATCCAGTCGGACACGTCACCGCGCCCTTGACCATTTGGTCCGAGTGAAAACAGGCGTTTGAGGCAATCTGGCTTCACGGTGCGTGAGTTTGAAGAAAGATACTTTTCCGCTGGCGTTCGCCACGTTATCCCGCTCATTACTCGTTCCTCCGACTTTGGGGATTATTTTATGACAGAGTGTGGAAAAATAAAGTGCAAACTTGTAAAAGCCGCCCAGCGTGGAAGCCACGACATCAGCATCCGTGCAGGGTAAAGTCCCTGGAGCTGGTCCTGACTCAGCGCTTTGCTCAAAGGCTTGTCAGAAGGAGGGGTTCCGCTGACACAATTTCTTCAGTTATTTACACGCTGCACCATCCAAGCTGTGGATGTGTCCAGAAGGCGCGGAGGGATTGTCCAGAAATGTCTCTCGACCCCGAGTGAAAGGGTCTCTGATGCTGGCCTACAGAGTGATTGCTGGGAATGCTCCCACCTACTTAAATGCTCTTGTAAGAGCACATGTTGCCCCCCGGATGCTGCGCTCGTCAAATGAGCGTCGCCTGGCTCTGCCGGCCGTACAACCACGGCAATCCAGGCTATTCTCATTTGTAGTTCCACGTTGGTGGAACGAGCTGCCAAAAATGACCAGAGCGGGGACCTCCCTCTCTGTCTTTAAGAAGCACTAAGACCCAGCTCTTCAGTGAGTACCTCCTCTCCTAACCTACAATTACTTAGCACTACTTAGCAGTATTTATTGTTACACTAATGTCTCTGTCGCAATGTAGCTTGAATGTTATTCTCCCTTTTAAGTCGCTTTGGATAAAAGCGTCTGATAAATGACTCAATATAATATATGTAATGTAATGTATAAAAAAAACGGAGGCACAGTAGTGTCCAAAGTTTCTGATGAGGGGATTTGAAGCCTCGAGCTTCACGCTCGCCACCATCTTACAGAGCATGGGGCCAAAGCTTTATAGATTTGGGCAGCGGGGCGGAGTCTTGTTGTGCTGAGGTGGAGAGTGAAACCACCAGACAAGGAAGGAGGAAGAAACGTCCACTTTGCTTAATTGCAAACAAAAGACCTGTCAATCAAGGCAACCACCGCCCAAAATATACCTCCAGTACGAGCCTTAAAATCTTCTTCAGAAAGAATAATATCAGAATCACGACCCAGACACCCATCAGAAGAAGTGAACTTCGATATTGAGTCCCGAAAGTCTTCAATATTAAAAGACAAAATATTGAGGAAGTTTCTTCTTTTTCCATTGACTTCCATTCACTGTGACATTTTCTGGAGCAGCACCTAGTGGCCATTAGAGGAACTGCAATTTAAAGCACTTTTGCCCTGGCTTCGCCATCCAGCCGGCATGGTTGCCACGAGGGACAAACCTGTGTCGTCGGGTCCATTTACAAGTTGCACTTTCCTGGTGGTTTGATTGACATCTCAGACAGACCAATGAGAGTGCAGCGGGGGGGGGCATATTAGCGCGATCCCTTTTTAACACCTTTCTCCTTCATCGATGAGAAGCGTGAAACAACATGAGTCCTCGCCATCAGGGGGAATCGGGATGGGAATCCCTGAATCTTCAGAGGAGCCATGACTTACTTTGTCAACATTGTCGTACAGGAGGGAATGTTAAGCGCGATGTTTGAGAGCTGGGTCTACGTCTGAAGTCTAAATGGCACAGCTTTAAACACGGCGTCTGCAGGTCCTGAATGACACGGCACGCACGCCTCTGCATTACCACTCCAACTGCAGAGACTTACATGGAATCAAATGTGCAATTCATCATTTTTCATCTGTTTCCCGGCAAACAAACAGCCACCGCAGACGGCAGGATGTAAACAAGCCGGACTGTTTGCGGGACTGATGTAATAGCTCCGGTTACATCTCACTCTGTGTCCAGGACAAACACGTCCACCCTTCGTTTGAACACCGATTTAATGGATTTTCTATTATTATTTTGTGATAATTCACTCGCGACTCTTCTTACAATTGGCAGCGCATATAGTTACCATATACATGTACACAAGTGATTGAGATCCCGTCTGCTTGAATGTCTCCCCCTCCCTCTAAACAGCTAAGTTTGGCGCAAATGCGATCCTGGGGGTGTCCCTGGTGCTCTGTAAGGCGGGCGCGGCAGAGAAGGGTGTCCCCCTGTACCGCCACATCGCAGACCTGGCCGGAAACACCGAGCTGGTGTTGCCAGTTCCTGTAAGATCCAATAGTAACTGGTCAGAATAACACAAAAAGTCATATTTAATGTGTGTGTGTGTGTGTGTGTCCTGTGCAGCTTTAACATGTCATGTGGAAAGTTTAAGAGCCATATGTTTTAAATTGTACTCACTAAACTTCCTCTCGATGCTGTTCTAATCTCCTTTCTTCTCACACTCCTCTCTTCTCCCGCTTTTTTCCCCCTTCGCCGCCGTTACTCTCCACCTCTTTTCTCCTCCGCTCCCACCCCATCCCCTGCGTTCAGGCCTTCAATGTGATAAATGGAGGTTCTCATGCAGGGAACAAGCTGGCCATGCAGGAGTTCATGGTGCTTCCTGTCGGAGCCGAGTCCTTCAAGTAAGAACTACTAAGAACTAGTAAGAACTAGAACTAACAAAGAAGAACCAATAGCGAAAAAAGCTGGAGGTACATTTCAAAATAAATATAAATTTTTGGACAAAAAGACGTCTTCAGAACAAACAAGATAAGAACAAACTGACACAGTGATCTGGGTTCTTGCTGTGTTCTCTGTGCAAGCCCCACAGGCGAACTTTGTCTTTCGACTTTGTCTCCCTCTGAGGGCTCCCTCTGAGGGCTCCCTCTGAGGGCTCCCTCTGAGGGCTCCCATGGTCGTGATTGGTCCAAATGCCGTTGCGTCAAGGACTTCAACCTCTCTTTCCGGGTCATTAAACCGCCTCCTTTTCCAGGGTCAACAAGCTTGTTTTTTCTGGAGCCGCCACATTCCAAGCATGTTTTAAAGATACCATATCTCCTCAAACATAAACACAAATAAAATAAAAAACGGTCAACAAGACTCAATCTGAATCAATGTGTGTGTTTTTTTTTCCCTCCTCCAGCGCTGCGCTGCGCTCTGTGCATCCTGTGCAGTTCCTATCCTGTTTTTACTGTGTTTTTATTTTAGATCTATTGTTTTTGTTCGTTTCTGCTTGTACGATATGAACATTTTAATCCAAGGGATATTCCGCCTTGGATCAGGCAGTGGATTGCATAATGGAGAGTGATCTCTGGTCCACTGTGCATCTCGGCCGTTCCTGTGTCTCCGAACAAAAACATAATATACGTTAATTTTAGACAAATTTCTTTTGATTGTGCTGGGTACTGTCAGTAGATTACATTGAGTTTGATTCCACTATTTTTTTATTTTATTGTTTTCATCTTTATTCAAAGCAAAGCCACTCCCACCTCCTCTCGCTGTCACGTTCACGCTTTCTTTCACCGCAGAGTTCTTATTGAGTTCATATTGAGCATCCTGCTAACAGTGTTCTGGGACATGTTCTCCGGTGGTTCTAACATATTTTGTTCTTGCATCTTTTAAGTTAACCTCCACCTTTAGAACTAAGAAGAACTGGAAACAACTAGGAAGAACTAATAATAACGAATAAGAACTAGAAAGAACTATAACTAAGTAGAACTAACTAAGAAGAACCAAGAACAAATAAGAAGTAGAAAGAACTATTAAGAACAAGAAAGAACCAAGAAGAACTAATAACAAATATAAAAATCGAGAAAGAACTACTTAAAACTAGAATAACTAAGAAGAACCAAGAAGAACTAGAAATAACTAGAAAAAACTAGAAAGAACTTATAAGAACAAGTAAGAATTAGTAAGAACTAGAAAGAACTAGTAAGATGTAGAAAGAAATGGGAAGAACCAAGAATAACTAGTAAAAACTAGTAAGAACTAGAAAGAACTAGTAAGATGTAAAAAAGAAATGGGAAGAACCAAGAATAACTAGTAATAACTAGTAAGAACTAGTAAGAAGTATACATTTCTAGAAAGAACTACTAAGAACTAGAAAGAACTAAAAAGAACCAAGAAGAACTAGAAATAACTAGAAAGAACTAGAAAGAACTGGTAAGAACTAGTATGAACTAGTAAGAAGTATGAAGAAGTGGGAGGAACAAAGAATAACTAGTAATAACTAAAAAGAAGTCGGAAGACGTAGGAAGAATAAAGAATAACTCGTAAGAACTGTTAAGTATAGATTGTTTGATTCTTCATCTTCTTGCGTACCTTCCCCTTCCCCCCTTTCTTTCCTTTCTTCCACCCTTACCCTCCTCACTTCTTGTCGTCCTTCTTCCCTCCACCTCTTCTCCATCTGCCCTTCGTCCTTGCCCTTTCACTACTTTCTTTCCTTCAACTCTTTCCTTTCTTCCTTCTCTTCTTTCCATCCTCCTCCATCCTTCCCTCCCCAGGGAGGCCCTGAGGATAGGGGCGGAGCTGTACCACACCCTGAAGGGGGTGATCCAAGAGAAGTACGGCCAGGACGCTACCAACGTGGGCGACGAGGGGGGGTTCGCCCCCAACATCCTGGAGAACAGCGAAGGTGAAGACTGAACCCTGGGGATGAATAAATCCATCCATCCATCCCTCCGTCCACCCAACCATCCAACCATCTCTTTTTATTTCCCTTATTGAACGTATAAATTCCTCTCTCTTTCTCCCTCCCTCCATCATCACTCCCTTTCCCCCACCTCCAGCTCTGGACCTCCTGCAGACAGCCATCGAAAAGGCGGGCTTCACCGACAAGGTGGTGGTGGGAATGGACGTGGCCGCCTCTGAGTTCTACCGCGAGGGAAGATACGACCTGGACTTCAAGTCCCTGCCGGACCCGGAGCGACACATCAGCGGAGAGGAGCTGGCGGACATCTACCAGGGCTTTGTCAACAACTACCCAGGTAGGAAGCACGACAACTACCCAGGTAGGAAGCACGACAACTACCCAGGTAGGGACCATGGCAGCTACCCAGGTAGGGGGCAACCAAGTTTCCCTCAATGTCTAACAAAATTTTTACAAAGAAATTAAAGCGGCAGAAAAAGGGTTGAGGTTGATTCAGGAAGACCTACAACGGGCAGTTGGGCTAGCTAGCTAGCTAGCTGCTAATACACAAGACATTGTGGTGGAGTGGAGAGCCACACAGGAATTTTCTTTGGCTGTTTTCTGACTAAAACTCTTAAAAAGCCACAGTTTTACTCAGGAAAACGACCCCGAAACCTCAGTCGATCACCCCCCCAAAATACACTCATTGCTTAAAAACAAAAGTTAAACGAACAATGTGTTGTGTGGACACTAATGTCCCCTGGCCCCCCGTCCCAGTGGTATCCATCGAGGACCCGTTCGACCAGGACGACTGGGAGGCGTGGTCCCGGCTCACGGCCCAGGTGGGGATCCAGGTGGTGGGGGATGACCTGACGGTGACCAACCCCAGGAGGATAGAGAAGGCTGCGGAGGAGCGCGCCTGCAACTGCCTGCTCCTCAAAGTCAACCAGATCGGCTCCGTCACCGAGGCCATCCAGGCGTAAGGCTGCACCCCCTGTGCTACTGCATGCTACATGCTACATGCTCATGCTATCGTCCAGGGTACTTTGGTAAATAGAACAGTGACAAGCCACGAGGTCTTGTAGACGCGACGTTTCCTTTCAGCATGTTGTCATGAGGTGTAACTTGTACCGATGCATTGTGTGAAACGCTCGCCGGCGTAGTGTGCAGTGTTTGGATACCGCGACATTCCACAGGACGCAGTACTTCATCCGAGTACTTCTCACACACACGTCCTATGGAGTGGAGCAGAGATGGTTTCGACTAAGTCTCACTGCTGCCCCCGACTGGTTTCTGGTTGAACAACTCTAAACCGCAGCGTCTGACACAGGAGACGAGCCTCCCGCTAAAGTACTTCTTTGATGTTTTTTGACATATTTCTAAGCAGACGTAGGTGACTTTCCTTTGTGCCAATATCCCCGTTGGCACGTCATATCTGGATAACATTTGATATAAAACGGGACGGTTCCAAAAATTTGAACTGGGGCAACCGGGCAAGTCCTCCGGTTAGAAGGTGCAGGCATCTCCATTTGGTTTTCCCTACACCATCGTGTTTTGATCAGAATATTGTCACAGTATTTTCTTGATTTCTTTACGTTTTCATCAATTCAGCCCAAGAATTCAAAATGGCCGCACTATCCAACGAGGGTCAGCGGGGGGCGGCGGCCTCGCTGTGCCTGGGGTCGCCCCCGGCTGACTGCAATGACCCTCAGGCCCTGCGCACACACACAAATAAAGAAAACACACATACACTGACAGCTCTAAGACGGCTGCTCATCCATCATGTCAGCCACGTTGACATTGAACTGAGACAGAATGTCACACCTTCAGGAGCATGTTTTGGATGGATGGAGGGATGGAGGGTGGAGGTATGGGTGGGAGAGGCAGAAGACGGCTTCATATGAAAATGTCATCAAAACTGTCATCAACCACAAAAACCGTGACTGTGATCAACATCCCATAATCTGATGGTGTGTGTGTCTGTGTGTGTGTGTGTGTAGCTGCAAGCTAGCGCAGGCTAACGGGTGGGGTGTGATGGTCAGTCATCGCTCTGGAGAGACGGAGGACACCTTCATCTCTGACCTGGTGGTTGGACTGTGCACGGGACAGGTACACACACACACACACACACACACACACACACACACACACACACACACACACACACACACACACACACACACACACACACACACACACTTACAGTCCTCTCTCTCTCTCTCTCTCTCTCTCTCTCTCTCTCTAGATAAAGACCGGAGCTCCTTGTAGATCTGAGAGACTCGCCAAGTACAATCAGCTCATGAGGTCAGTGAGGGACCTGTCTGTCTGTCTGTCTGTGTGTCTGCCCGTCCATCCTGTCTGTCTGTCTGTCGTTTGGCCCGTGTCTGTCTGTGTATCTGCCAGTCTGTCGTCCTGCCCGTCTGTCTGCCTGACTAGAGCCTGTTTCAAACGTTCCGTTTGTTTTTTTCACACATCGCGAGACTTGGCTTCAAGTCACATGACCCACAATCAGGTTGAGGGTTGAATTCCTCGCTGGATCCCGTGGAGGTCAAACCAATGAAGTGACAACGCGACGGGCGTAGCCGCCGACGGGCGTAGCCACCGCCTATAGCCACTCGTCCCTGTCGCGACTCACCCTGGTGCGTGTCGGGGTACAGCTGTCCTCACGGAGGCCGACATGGGGCGTCGCGGCGTCCGGCCGAAGATGCGGCGGGAGTTTCCCGGCGCGTGAGGCGCGTCGTGGACAGGAGTGTGGCGGCGATCCGGCGTGTTCTCCTCTCCGGTGGGACGGTCAACCAAACCGCTTGTATTTCGGGAGTTTGCGCCTTGAATCCCCTTCGTTAAAGTTGAAGGACGGTGACTCGGGAGTCCGGGCGCTTCCTCTCCACATCCGGTGTCTGGCGGCCGCCGCGGGTCCTGCGGGTTTGGTAAGCACCGGTCCGGGGCGCATCGCATCCTGCGCCCAAGCCCCCGCGGTCAGACCCTGCTCATGTCGGACGATGATGATGTCACAAAGCACCCTGCACCACCACCTCCGGTCCCTTCGCGCCACCTTCTCCAGTGCCCCTGCTCCGCGTACTTCCGGTTCCTTCCTTAAGAAAAACATTTTTTACTAACTCCTCCTGCGGATATAGTCCCATGTGGATCAAACTTAGACCACAGTATGTGTAGACTGCCCCAAATACAATTATTATTCATTCGTGTCCGTGGGTTTAAAGGTTTCTGAAGTGAATGATACTAGGACAACTACTACTAAGACTACGACTACTACTACTACTACTACTACTAATAATAATAATAAAAATAAGCAGCAATACACAGGGTCCAGTTTATTCATTTAAGGTATGTTAGTTTTTTGGTTTCTGTAAAATGCATCAAAATTGGCTTAATTTACAAACATCAAATGTCGTGGAGTTACTACCATGGTACTTTTTTTTATTCATATTGTGACTGGCCTGGAGGACTGGATTTTTTGGACAATGGAG
>NC_137193.1:2340746-2388246 GCF_960531495.2 Zeus faber | reverse complement strand
GTCCCTGTCTGCTTTCTGTCAGGTCCCTGTCTGCTTCCTGTCAGGTCCCTGTCTACTTCCTGCTTGTCTACTTCCTGTCAGGTCCCTGTCTGCTTCCTGTCAGGTCCCTGTCTACCTCCTGCTTGTCTACTCACTGTTAGGTCCCTGTCTACTTCTTGTCAGGTCCCTGTCTACTTCCTGTCAGGTCTCTGTCTACTTCCTGTCAAGTTCCTTCTACTTCCTGTCAGGTCCCTGTCTACTTCCTGCTTGTCTACTTCCTGTCAGGTCCCTGTCTACTCACTGTCAGGTCCCTGTCTATGTCCTGTCAAGTCCCTGTCTACTTCCTGTCAAGTCCCTGTCTACTTCCTGTCAGGTCCCTGTCTCCTTCCTGTCAGGTCCCTATCTACTTCCTGCTTGTCTACTTCCTGTCAGGTCCCTGTCTACTCACTGTCAGGTCCCCGTCTACTTCCTGTCAGGAAATCACTCCGTGTGGAAGTTCCCAGCAACAAGCTTCCATTCAAACACATTCAACACTGCATGTCCCTCACACACGTTTCATCCACTTTTTTTAACTTTTGGGACTAAAATAAAACATGATTCCGACCCGTTGCTCTGGAGCTGCAGGCCAACTCCATGTGTGAGGTCACAAACACGAGATATGTTTTGTGCTGTTTTCCACTCCTACACTCTGCGTTGGGACTGGATCCAATCTCTCTGGGCTGGACCCCGAATAACAAATCTAGATGCAGGCAGCAATATACGGGGTCCAGGGTTGTCGGCCCTTCGTTAAAGTTCAATGGAGGGGTGTGCTTTGTCTCTCTGTCGCCGTGTACTTTGTGGCTGCAGAAGTTCATCCCTTCAGCCTGGTTACAGTGTAATACTATGATGGGATGTTTGCTGCTGTGGGGGGGTTTCCTAAGCCACAACTAACGGGGGTTATCATTGTGAAGTAGGGCTGCAGGGTTACGGCTGAAATGACAGTCACCCTTATTTTAGTCAATGCTGTGATCACCATGTAGTATCAAATATATTATGGCACTTTGTACATCAACAGAGAAACACCTTCACAGTAATAATACCTTTTATAAAGCTATAAATAAATAAACTCAATAAATAAATACATGTTCCTTGTACCATGTCATTTGTTATGGTTATTGTTACCAATACTTACTATTCAGGAAGCTTGTATACATTGATACCTCTGGAATGTCTATAAATTCTGACAGTGATGTTATTGGGTTTTTATTTTGTAGAACTTGCTCGTGTCAGTATGTATCAGTAACTTATTTTTGTTTCAAAACATAATAAAGTTGAATAGTAATAAAATAGTAGCAGTAAGTCCAGTCGTGACTGTATCTGTGTCACTAGGTTGCAGCGCTGTCACGTCATCTGTTTACGCCGTACACTCACGCATCACACTGGACGCGAAGCCATCTTGGTGAGGTGGAGGTTGTCGATCGCAAGCTCCATCCACAGCACCGAAGCCGCCCGGTCGCAACTCCGACGACGCCGCGTTGGAACCGCCCCCAATACGCATCCTGCTCAGATGGTCCCGTGGCTTTCGTCGAATCTGTCGCGTCCGCCATCTTGGTGGGGTCCCGCCGACTGACCAATCACCGGACCTCAATGCTGTCACGTGACCCGCGCGAGCCGTGGTTTAGGCGTGTTGCGCCGGTCGTAAAGATTCTGTGTTTTCACTAAATGACTCCGCAATCATGGACCGATCTGGATGAAACTTGGACGGCGGCGTGTGGGGACCGCCCCCAGTGCACATTTTATTCAGCTTGTCTGTGAGATCAACAGATACTGACGTCAGTTTTTCCCTGAGAGAAACAACAGGAGCTCCGCCCCCTCTGGCTGGACTCCTGATCAACGAATAAAGACGATGGACAAACTAAAAATTTGGATCAAATTGCGGAAGAGTTTAAATATATACTTTTTAAATGTGATTCAAGGAAAAAGCGAAACGGTGGAAGTTCAACAGATTTGCGGCTGCCAAAGAAACAAGGACGAGTCGTTTCGACCACGAACGACGAGGTGTCATCACTGCCGAAGAAAGATCTTTTTTTTAATCTTATAAACATGAAGAACCGCGTGCTCAGAGTCTGGTAGCGCCCAGCTTATGATAATCATCATAATCACAACAAAATTAAAAATTCCATAAATATCAACATTATTTTTCCGTGGCCGGGCGTGGCCCGGGCGTCTCAGCGAGCCACCGCAGCGTACGTGACATTGCCATCAGCCAATCCTGCCGCTCGCAGCTCGTAGGGGTGGGGCTTGTCAGCGGGGGGGCGGGGCTTGCGCACATACCTCAGGGTGGTGTAGTCGACTTCGCCCTCCTACGGAAATAAACAAAACAAAAGCAGACAAATCGGAGACCCGGCGGCTGGGTTTGGCGTTCCAGTAACAGTGTTAATTTGTTTTTTTTTTCTGTCTAATACTTCAGATGACAAGACGGACGCCAGTTTCATCCCAGTGCCTCCAGCGCTGAGGTCGACGCAGGCTGCATGCTAACTGGGTTAGCACAACGCATGGCCGCCGAGGGGTTCAGCTAGCCCTGTGTATACTGTTATATATTATATATATATATATTGTAATATATTATTGTATATATACTGTATGTTATTATTATTATTATTATTATTATGTATACACTGTTATATATTATTGTATGTATACTGTAATATATTATTATACATATATACTGTTATATATTATTATTATTATTATTATTATCATATACATACTGTTATATATTATTATTATATATACACTATTATATATTATTATGATCTATATACTGTTATATATATATATAGTGAAATATATTATTATTATATATATAGTGTTATATATTATTGTTATTATATATATATTGTTATATATGATATATATATATATGAGGCAGCAAGTGAAGAGTCAGTTGTTGAAGTATAAAAATGGGCGTGGTCATGATCTGAGCACATTGTGATGCTGGACGACTGGGTCAGAGCATCTCCACAAGCACAGGTCTTGTGGCTGTTCCCGCTGTGCAGTGGTTACTACCAAAAGTGTCCAAGGAAGGACGAGCGCTGAACCGGCGACAGGGTAACGGGGCCCAAGGCTCATTGATGCACGTGGGGAGCCAAGTGTAGCCCGTCTGGTTCGATGCCACAGAAGAACTACTGCAGCACAAAGTGGTGAAACAGTGAATGTTGCTATGATAGAAAGGGGGCACCAGAGGGAGCTACACAGTATTGGTGTTATTAGTGGCGCTTTAATGTTGTGGCTGATCTGTATATGTCTTTTTAAATCACCTTCAGGGCGGAGTCCCTCTGTGCACAAGACCAGCATTGCCGCGCCGCTTTACCTGGAAAACACAAAAGAGGAGGACGATTACATTTCTTGGTAGAACTACTAAAACTATCTTTTGATCCAACTTCTCCTGCTGGTGGCGGCTGCAGTGCCACTGAGAAAGGCACTCATCTGCAGAGAACATGAGCTCAACAAAAGCACTCTGAATTTAGCTACACACACATTCCAGTCAGTCAAAGGTTTCTTGACCCCAAATTAGTCTTATTGCGACTGTCCAGCACTGATAGAAACAGTGTCAAATACACGCAAAACACACAACATGGCTACAACAACATGAGGTGATTCAAAGGAATAGAAATACTACATAGTATAACAACCCCCCCCCAAAAAAAATAAAATAACTAACGAGGAAATGAAGCATATACATATATATATATATATATACTGTATATATATATATACACACACACACACACACACACACACACACATAACATTTGTAAATCAAGTTCAAACTAAGTAAATAACTATATAGATAGATATATAAAAAACAAATACACAAATAGCTAAATCAGCAACTAAATATGTAAATAAATACTATATTAACTAAATATGTAAATACATGCAATAATAACTACACATGTAAATAAATACAATAATAACAAAATATGTAAATACATGCAATAATAACTACACTTGTAAATAAATACAATAATAACAAAATATGTAAATACATGCAATAATAACTACACTTGTAAATAAATACAATAATAACGAAATATGTAAATAAATGCAATAATAACCACATGTAAATAACTACATTTATTTAATATGTAAATACATACAATAATCACTACACATGTCAATAACTACTACATTAACTAAACATGTAAATTTATACAATCATAAATAAATATGTAAATAAATAGAATAATAAGTACATATATATGTACATATATACAACAATAACTACACATGTAAATAAATACAATAATAACTAAGCATATAAATAAATATGAACAATAATAAGTAAATATGTAAATGAATACAATCATAAGTAAATATGTAAATGAATACAATCATAAGTACATATGTAAATACACACAATAACATGTACACATGTAAACACATAGGAACAAGCAGCCTAATAAGTGACTTAAGGAACAAAGTGAAAGTGAAAGTCCAGCCTCCCCTGCAGCAGACCGGGCCCTTCCTTCCGTCTAAACACAGAAGCAGTCACTCCCCGCATCATGCCGGTCCCCCTGGCCCTGGTCCTGGAGGCCCTGTCCGCCCTGTCGGGCTACTCCGTGGAGCAGACCCTCGCCGCATCGCAGCTCTCCCCGCAGGACTTCGTCAACATCACGGCCCTGAAGCAGTTCTACTGGCAGGAGGGCTTCCAGGAGCTGGACTACCCCAGCTTGGGCTCCCTGTCGCTCCGGGACCAGGACGACTACGACATGGACCTGTACAGCTCCCCGGCCGCCCTCACCGAGGGTCCGGGTCCGGATCCGTGTCCGGGTCCAGTCCAAGATTAAGATCAACCCGAAGGACTTCCTCGACCCGCGGTACGACTACGACTTCACCGCCACGCAGGTCAGTGGATCCGGGCGTCGCGGACGCACTTCGGCTACGCTGCCGTGTCGGTCGACGGGGAGGCTCACACCGAGCGGAGGCGTCAGCGTCGCGCGTTTTTGTTGTTTTTTTTTTTTTTATGGCTCGGCTCAGTTTTTCTGGGCGTCAACCGGAGCCATGATTCCCACAGAGGTCCATTCAAAAGTATGTAGTCGTGTATTTAGTGAAAATATTTAATTTCCAAGCCTGATATGCATCAACCACGTATATAAAATGGCAGATGTGCAGTGCTAATGTGGGTTAGTTTTTCCCCCACAACAAATGAAGATAAGATAAGATAAACCTTTATTAGCCCCACAACAGGGAAATTTACATCCTTCCAGCAGCAAAAAGGGGACAGCGGAAAATAAAGACCATATCAAGTACACAGTATAAACAATATCAAATGTACAAACAACATTTACACAAAAATATAAACATTGGACGACAACATGTATTGACAAACAGAGAATCAGGTCCAGGAAAACTGGAACTACAACTGGTCATGTGGCCTCTTTCTGTCATAGTTATGGCAGCAAATGAGGGAGGAAAAGGAGAGGGATGCAACCAGGAGGGTGCTGGGATGCACTCCAAGTGCACCCCAAAGTCCCTTCAAGTGACGTTTGCCTTTCACGCGCCACGACGTGAACACAGACACAAACGACGGGATCTCACCCGACGCCTGAACACCCTGCTCAGATCCTGTCACTGGGGAGTGATATGTTCATCCTACGGCCTACATCCACGTTTCATCAAGACGTCCGACGGCAAGAAAAACATCCCGAAAAGCAGGTTTTGAAAGGCGTAGCCTCCTGACGCACTCCAAACCCTCGACGGGAAACGGGAAAAGATCAAATCCCTGCGGTGCTTGTTTTGTTAAATACGACTTTGCATGCGGAGCCCACCTGCTGTGTGCTCGATGAGCACTAACGCAGTATAAGTATTTGTCACTGTGTAGTACCGTCACTAACATTAAACTCCAAAGTCTCTGAATGCACTTCAGTCAGAGGCTTGAAGAATGTACTTGAGTACAGTAATAGAGTTCGAGTATTTTGTTACTTTTACTTTGTTACTAGTCATGACTAGTTTGTTACTAGTACTTTGTTACTGGTAATGACTAGTTTGTTACTAGTACTTTGTTACTGGTAATGACTAGTTTGTTACTAGTACTTTGTTATTGTGCACACACCTGGGCAGCAGCACAATCCCAGCACGCTCAGGAAGTTGAGGAGGATGGAGACAGGAAGTGCCGACACCAGCAGGATCCAACATGGGCGCCACTGTCCATGGCCGTCAGACACTCGAGCGTCACCGGCTGCAGACAGTTGTATATGAATTATTCAAATGATAAAAAGGGAACACTGCGCCCAGTCATTCCTGAATAACCACCACTGCTCCTGCTTTCACCTCCCGTGGGTCATTCATTCTTCATGCTAACACTATTCTCCATGCTAATGCTATTCTCCATGCTAACACTAACACCAGCTACAGGCGCCACCTGGTGGCGATGCACTGAAACTATGAGGAAATACGTGACATATTAGTTAAACAGTATAACAAGACATATAAGTTATAAAACTAGATACACTAGTTATACAACTAGACATGCTAGTTATACAACTAGGTGTAAGAGACTGAGAAAGTTGCTCTGTTAAGCACAATGCTCTTTTCGTTTCATATAATAAGGGAACACATCTGCAATAAAAACATTGTTTTTATTGCAGATGCGGAGCGGAGATTGACTGGGACCTTCCCCGATGTCTCCATGGGCCCTCCCCTGGCAGCCGGGTCCCATAAAACCTTTCTTTTCCCCCCTTATGGGCGGCCCTGCGTGTAGCCAGGCGGTCCTTATCACTGAACAACCACATACCATAATAACCTTAACACCAAAGACACAAGCCTCTTGGTCCCACCTCCGACCTCCAGCCGGACACCTCCACCCGCAGCCATCCCCGTCGCCCAGCGCCCCAGACAGAAGTACAGGCCTGCGTCCTCCTCCTGCACCTCCTCCACCTGGAGGCGGACCCCGCCACGCAGCAGCTCCCCTGTGCAGAGCCAGCGACTCCCTCCCTCCTCTGCCTCCTGGGCTTGGACCTGCAGGCTGCTCTGGTTCAGCGGCCCCACCGTGACGGAGAGCAGGGGCAGCAGGCGCTGCGCCCGCAGGCGGAGCCACGTCACCGCCAGGCTGCCCGGCGGCAGGTCACAGGGCAGCACCGCGCTCTGCCCCGCCGCCACCCGGAGGGTGGTGGTGTTGGGGGTGGAGGACCGGAGGGCAGAGCTGGAGACACCTGGGGGGAGTATATATACAGTGTGTGTATAAATATATATATATATATATATATATATATATATACTGTGTATAATATACACAGTATGAATATTATACATACTGTGTGTGTGTGTGTGTGTGTATATATATATATATATATATATATATATATATATATATACACACACATACACACACACACACACACACACACACACACACACACACACACACACACAGTATGTATAATATTCATACTGTGTATATTATACACAGTATATATATATATATATATATATATATATATATATATACACTCACTAAAAGTTCTGGATATTTGGCTTTCGGGTGAAATTTATGGAAAATTTAAAGAGTTGATGCTCCAGTGATATGATATGATGAAAGTAGAGCATTTAAGTAGAAGATACAATGGTGATTTCCTCATCTCAAACTATGTATTGAAACAAAAGCCAACAACAGTGGTGGGTTTACCACAACAACAAATGTCAACGTCTCAATAACTTGTCATGTGGCCTTGAGCATCAGTTACAGCTTGACAAGGACGTCTCATGCTGTTCACAAGTCGACTTATTGTCTGCTGAGGCCTGGCCCCCCCACTCTTCTTGAAGGAGGCCCTCAGGTCATTGAGGTTCTTGGGTACAGAGTTAGGAGCCTCTACACGGCCACTCAGCTGGTCCCATAGGTTTTCTATGGGATTCAGGTCTGGAGAAAGTGCAGGCCACTCCATTTGAGGTGCCCCAGTCTCCAGCAGCCGTTCCCTAATGATGCCACCTCCATGAGCTGGAGCGTTGTCATCCATGAAGATGAAATGAGGCCTGTGTTGTTCATGCAGGGGCACAATGACTGGATGAATGATGTCATTCAGGTAGTATGGGCTTGTCACTGTACCATTCACAAAGTGTAGGGCAGTTCTGTATTGACTAGACACACCTGGCCACACTGTAACACCACCACCACCAAAGGCTCGTCTGGTGACAACAGTGGCTGATGCGTAGCGCTCTCCTTGACGTCTCCATCATTTCTGCTCAACGTGAATTGTCTTTCATTAGAGAACAGCACTGATGCCCCTGGTCCCTCGTCCAGCGTCAACGCTCCCTGGCCCCTGCCCCTGACCATGATGCCTGTGCCTGGTGGTGTGGTCAGGTACCCTTGCAGGTGGTCTAGCACGCAGACCACGCCGATGGAAACGGGTTGGAATGGTCTGACGTGACACTTGGTGCCTCTCACCTTCCTTAAATGTGTCTGGAGTTGAGTGGCATCATCCTGTGGTTGCACAGGGCACTGTTCACAATGAAGCGCTCATCAGTGTGGGATGTGGCCAAAGGACGTCCACTTCT
Source organism: Zeus faber (assembly GCF_960531495.2). Lineage (NCBI taxonomy): Eukaryota > Metazoa > Chordata > Actinopteri > Zeiformes > Zeidae > Zeus > Zeus faber. Next base: position 2,379,732 of record NC_137193.1, on the reverse strand, counting down.
ATGTCTTTCTGTGACTCTTCCAGTCTCTGTATCTCTGTTGCAACCTGCTGATCACACTCTGTGACACTCTAAGCTCAGTGGCCACTTCGCTCTGACAACATCCTGTTTGAAGCCTCGCCAGGCGAGGTGCTGTTGATCAGTTGTTAGGTGTGGTCTTGGTGTCATGATGTCAACATGTGAACAGCATGATGAAGCATGATGAAGTGGCGATAGTGGCGCCGCCCCTAGCGGTCGTCTGCGCCGGCGCTCCGGTTTCTTTCTTACTCTTTAGTATTTTTTTCCTTTTTTTATCACAATGTTCGCCAGAAAAACATCAACAATTAACTCATACGGCCGCGATGCACTCATGGATATAAAAATTTCCCTAAACGAACAACTTTGGGACTTTTTATCCGTGGGAGCAGAGTGGCCGGCGGAAATCCTACGCGGGAACACTCGCAATAACAACTACAACAACAAAAATGGAGTCGCTGTTCCACGAGCCGGCCCACGGAGGAAGCACCGAGGTAAACGAGGCGGCATTCGGGTCAGAATGAGGACGCAACCTTACCGTCCACCTCTGCCAAGCATCCTTCTTGCGAACGTCCAGTCCCTGGAGAACAAGATGGATGAACTTCGAGCGAGGATTCAATTCCAGCGAGACACGAGGAACTGTTGCGTCCTCTGCCTGACGGAAACATGGCTGACCCCACTGGTGCCGGATGAAGCCATACGTCCAGCCGAGGCCTTCTCCGTGTTCCGCGGCGACAGAACGGGAGAGTCGGGGAAATCCAAAGGTGGAGGCGTCTGCCTAATGGTAAACAACCGCTGGTGTAACGCCAACAACACCAAATTCCTCTCCCACTCCTGCTCGCCGAACCTGGAACAGCTGACCATACTATGCCGTCCATTTTATCTCCCCCGGGAATTCAGCACGGTCATCATTACAGCCGTTTATATCCCACCGCAAGCGGACACCGACGCAGCTCTGTCGGTTCTGTACGATGTGTTGTGCGGATTTCAGAACAGACATCCCGACGCGGCTGTGGTGGTGACTGGGGACTTTAACAGGGCCAACCTTAAAAAAGTTCTGCCGAATTTCCACCAACACATCACGTGTGCCACCAGGGGAGACAGAACTCTGGACCATTGTTACACTCCTTACAAGAACGGATACAAGCCCGTGTCGCTTCCTGCTTTCGGGAAATCAGATCACGCCGCGATCTCGCTGCTTCCTGTTTACAGGCCTCTGATCGCGCGGGATCTGGTGATGACGAGGGAAGTGAAGCGGTGGACGGACCAATCAGAGGCTGCGCTTCAGGACGCTCTGACTGACGTAGACTGGGACATGTTCCGAGCGAGTTCAAGTGACGTCAGCGAGTTTACGGAGGTTGTAGTGAGTTTTGTGGCTACGCTCGCGGATGAAATCGTTCCCACGGTGAAAGTTCGGATATTTCCAAACCAGAAACCATGGGTTGATAAATCCATCCGCTGCGCTCTGAATGCTCGCACGGCCGCTTACAACGACGGACTTGTATCTGGTAACATGGACAATTACAAAGCGGCGTCGTACAATCTGCGGAGGACGGTGAGGGACGCTAAACGGACGTACAGAGACACCGTGGAGCTGCAGATGGAGCGGGGGGACACAAGACGCTTGTGGGAGGGGCTGCGAACAATAACAAACTACAAGAGCAGCTCCTCCCCAGCCACGAGTGCGGACGCCTCCCTGGCCAACCAACTGAACTCCTTTTATGCGCGGTTCGAGTCTGGCAGCAGCACCGCTAGCTCGCAGGCTAATTGGAGCTACACCGCTGGGGATGAGCGTGCACTCTCAGTGTCCGTGCACGAGGTCAGGAGGGCTTTGATGCGGGTGAACACCAGGAAAGCTGCGGCCCAGACGGCATATCTGGACGAGTACTGAAGACCTGTGCTAACCAGCTAGCTCCGGTGTTCACCACAATATTCAACATCTCCCTGGCTGAATCAGTGGTCCCATCCTGCTTCAAGAGGTCCACCGTCGTTCCTGTCCCGAAGATCGCCTCTCCAACCTGCCTGAATGACTACCGTCCGGTGGCCCTCACCTCGGTGGTCATGAAGTGTTTCGAGAGGCTGATTAAGGATTACATCTGCGCCTCCCTCCCCCGCACCTTGGACCCGTTGCAGTTCGCGTACCGGCAGAACAGATCCACGGATGACGCGGTCTCTCAGGTACTGCACACCACGCTCACGCACCTGGATGGCCAGAAGGGGGCCTATGTGAGAATGCTGTTCATTGATTATAGTTCAGCTTTCAACACCATAGTCCCCACCAGACTGGCTGTCAAGTTGTTGGAGCTAGGATTGAATGCTCCGCTGTGCACCTGGATCCTGGACTTCCTCACAGGCCGCCCCCAGGTGGTCAAGGTGGGGAAGTACATGTCAAGCTCCCTCACCCTGAATACAGGATCCCCCCAGGGCTGCGTCCTCAGCCCCCTACTGTACTCCCTGTACACACATGACTGTGTGGCCAGGTCCAGCTCCAACACCATCATCAAGTTTGCTGACGACACCGTGGTCGTGGGCCTGATCACCGACTGCGATGAGAAGGCCTACCGCGAGGAGGTGGCTGACCTGTCACTCTGGTGCCAGGACAACAGCCTCCACCTGAACGTCAGCAAAACCAAGGAGCTGATTGTGGACTTTAGGCGTGGATCACAATCGAGGACGCACGCACCCTTGTGGATTAATGGGACTTCTGTCGATAGGGTGAGCAGCTTCAGATATCTGGGAGTCCACATCACTGAGGACTTAACATGGACTGTTCACACAGACACTCTGGTGAGAAAGGCGAGGCAGCGTCTCTACCACCTCAGGCAGCTGAGGAAATTCCGGGTCTCGGTGAGGATCCTCAAGTCCTTCTACTCTGGAGCAGTGGAGAGCATCCTGACAGGCAACATCACTGCCTGGTTTGGGAACTGTACTGCTCAGGACAGGCGGGCCCTGCAGAGGGTGGTGCGTTCAGCTGAACGTACCACTGGAACTACCCTCCCCCCCTTGCAGGAGTTATACACCAGGAGGTGTAGTAGCAGAGCCCGTAGGATCATGAAGGATCCTCATCACCCCAACAACGGACTGTTTCAGCTGCTGCGGTCAGGCAAGCGCCTCGGCAGTCACGCAGCGAGAACAGAGAGACTGAGACGGAGTTTCTTCCCTCAAGCCATCAGAACTGTCAACGCTGACCTCACCAGGGGTCCTAACTGAGCCATGCACTAGGCTCCACTACCTACTGTACTGTATGTAGCATACTGTACCGCATACTGTGTCACTGTTCAGGGTTGTTCGTGATGCCGTATTGCTGCGCCGTACTGTTGTATACTGTGCTGTATTATCCCAAACACTACCTCACTCTATTCACATTCACATGCCACTTTAATTCACATGCCACTTTAAATGCACATATCTGTATATACATAGCCATATTCCTTCAACCTATTCCATTTTATTTCAATTTATTTTTTATTGTATTTTATTCTATATATTTTTTATCTTATTCTATAAGTATTCCACTTACTGTATTACGTTTTAGGAGTCAGTTAGTCGGTCTATTAGAAAGTAATTTTCTACTTTTTATTTTATTTTATTTTAGTACTTTTTCCTAGGACTTCTTGTGTGCTATCACCGGGTGCGTTGCATTACATTTCACTGCATATATGTATGGAAGTATGTATATGTATGTGACAAATAAAAATCTTGAATCTTGAATCTTGAATCTTGAAGAGGACTGTTTAAATACCAACTCTAATTGAACCAGGAAATGTATTGGTCCATTCATGGATCAAACACCTGTTGTGAATTTTTCCGTTCAGCTCCTTGTTAGAGAACAGCAAGTTGTGCAAAAAGTACTGAAACATTGAACAGTTGGACATGTGCATTCAAAAGTTTAGAGAAGGTCAAATTAAGTTCAGCTGTAAAGGTTATAGTGCATTTTAGCTTCATCCTGAAATTTCACCCGGAAGCTTTTAAGAACATGTACCAGGGGTCTGTTCCAGAAGAGAACAAGATGGAGCGAGAGAGTGATGGAGAGAGAGAGAGGAAGAGAGAGTGATGGAGAGATCTCTGTAACCTCGACTTGCAGATGTCACACAAGGTGTAAAAGCTGAACATTGCTTTGCGACAGGTTGACATTTCAACAAAGACCAAAACCACATGACCTTATATGGTCACGTGGGGAAAGCAACAGAAACAAGTGGTTTATCAGTTTAGGATTGTATCGTTTTTCATCACCATCTATCTATCTATCTATGTACTCACTGAGCAGAGTCACCATCCACAGTGCAGCAGCCATCACAACCAGTTCAGCTCCAGTGCCAATAGAAACAAACGTAAAAACCCAGAAACAATGGTTTGAAGGGGGCTGGGGGCGTCATATTATGGGATGGACTGTGGCTAGCTGTGACTCAGAGAGAGAAGTTAAGAACAAACACATTGAAATAGATTTCCTGTGACTGAGACCTGGGTTCAGTGGAGCTCAGCCTGAGTTTCATTTCTCAAGGGAGGCAGAGGCAGGAGGCGGAGGGAGGAGTTCAAGTTCAAGTTCGAGAGATGGTCACATACATACGTTCATACATATATGCAGTGAAATGTCATGATACCCGGTGATTACACACAATTAGCTCTATAAGCTCTAAAAATACTAAAAAATACTAAAAATACCAAAATGTGCGTAATCGACACAAGGTGCTCGAGCAGGCGGCCGCAAGGGGAGGCGCCACAATCGCGATTTTGGTTCTATAATTATATGATAGAATGAACTGACTGTGTTGTATTAAATATATCAATGAAACTTACCTGAACTAACGTACCTCCAGCACTTACCTCACAGAGTAGAAGTCCTGGCTATTAAAATTGCCAACCTTGCATCAGTAATAACATGAAAAATTACAATAAAAGTAAAAGGTGAACCGGAGGGAAAGGTACATGTGTACTATATATGTGTCTGGGCAAGATGTACACATTTATGAAGAACGTGTCCTCGGCGCGCCCGCAGGCCACGGGCACCCCGACGCGCACCAAACTAGCGGGCGTCCGTGATGTGCGCCCCGCTGTGCGTCCCCGTGCCTCTACGTTTCCTTATGGAACGAAGCAAAACACCGCGCGTAACGAGGACACCTCCCCCGCCGGCTGACTGCCCTGGCAAAATGCCGAGGACCGGAGTGGTTTGTTTTTTGTTGATCACCTGCCCGTTAATGTGGCCACGGCTGTTGGTCTCCGTCTCGCGTAGCAGGTGCGGGTGCAGGCAGGACGGCATCCCCGCTGGAGGAGGCCGTCGCCGTGGGCGCCGCTCCCCAACAGGCGGCTGAAGTCGTTGCTCTCGGGGACCAACCTGGGCTGGTTCACTAGCGATACTGCAAAAAACAATCATACAGTAACACAGGCTCCCAAGGGTTGCCAGGTCTCCGTGACAAACCAGCCTGTGGACAAAACGTGTTCAGGGGAAATGTATTGGAGTAAAAGTATACTTTTCTGGTCAAAGTAAAAGTCAAAAGAAATATAATAACTGTCGAGATACTCCCAAAAATACGAGCAACATTTGAATCAGTTGGTTTATTACATGGCTCTGGGGAATGCTCAATTCAGATTGGGCAATGGCGGTAACCAGAGGTAAGTTCTATCTGAATAACGACTGATGTCTGTTCAAATGACAGAAACCACTTCTCCACCTGGGTTCACCCTCCTGTCACGCAGCATCAGTTAGGCTGCAGACTACAGTGGCAGAATATTCTATCTGAAGGAGGCAGGAGGCAGAGGGAGGAGGCAGAGGGAGGAGGCAGAGGGAGGAGGCAGAGGGAGGAGGCAGAGGCAGGAGGCAGAGGGAGGAGGCAGAGGGAGGAGGCAGAGGGAGGAGGCAGAGGCAGGAGGCAGAGGGAGGAGGCAGAGGGAGGAGGCAGAGGCAGGAGGCAGAGGGAGGAGGCAGAGGGAGGAGGCAGAGGGAGGAGGCAGAGGCAGGAGGCAGAGGGAGGAGGCAGAGGGAGGAGGCAGAGGCAGGAGGCAGAGGGAGGAGGCAGAGGGAGGAGGCAGAGGCAGGAGGCAGAGGGAGGAGGCAGAGGGAGGAGGCAGAGGGAGGAGGCAGAGGGAGGAGGCAGAGGGAGGAGGCAGAGGCAGGAGGCAGAGGGAGGAGGCAGAGGGAGGAGGCAGAGGCAGGAGGCAGAGGGAGGAGGCAGAGGCAGGAGGCAGAGGCAGGAGGCAGAGGGAGGAGGCAGAGGGAGGAGGCAGAGGGAGGAGGCAGAGGGAGGAGGGGCTTCCAGACTGCAGACGATGTGAAGCAGAGCAGCACCAACATGGACACACAACGGTAAGAAACTTTACTATAACAGATTAAAATGAACGATATATTCATCATGATGCATGATGAATAACTACACATTACAATTATTATGCATTCTAAATAACTATAGTTATTATGCATTCTAAATAACTATACAGTTATTATGCATTCTAAATAACTATACAGTTATTATGCATTCTAAATAACTATACAGTTATTATGCATTCTAAATAACTATACAGTTATTATGCATTATAAAAACTATATATATATAATAGTATATTTTTTATAATATAATAATATATTCATAATATTCATAATAATATATATTCATTATAATGATTTATTATTAATATATATTCATTACAATCTATATATAATAAATAAATAAATAACATATTATATGTATATAATAAATAAATTTATATTCAGTACATTACTTTATAAATGACTACATTATATTATAATAGTGATTATTATTATTATTATATTATTACGACGTCCTCATTGAAGCTGCTGGATTCGCAGGCTCCTAAACAACTCTACTTTCACTTCATGAGGCCAAGCCAGAGAAACGAAACTTAGAGCCGCCTCCTCCCTCCACCCTCCAGAGCGCTACTCTGCTCAAATACATAAATAGAAATACCAGGCCACCAAATACATGAGATGAACATGTTGTGGCTGCAGTAATAATAATGAAATATGAACATTCCATGTTATTTCATAATGTTTCTAAGCTGATGAAGCCTTTCACTGCTTCACCAGGTTCTGCAGCGTCGCTCTGGAAGTGATGCTGTTAATACAGTTGTTGTCAATAAAGTTGTCATTAATAATGTTGTTGTTAATAAAGTTGTTGTTAATAAAGTTGTTGTTAATAATGTTGCTGTTATTACAGTTGTTGTTAATAATGTTGTCATTAATACAGTTGTTGTTAATAATGTTGTCATTAATACAGTTGTTGTTAATAAAGTTGTTGTTAATAAAGTTGTTGTTAATAAAGTTGTTGTTAATAATGTTGCTGTTAATATTGTTGTTAACAAAGTTGTTGTTCATAAAGTTGTTGTTCATAAAGTTGTTGTTAATAAAGTTTCTGTTGATAAAGTTGTCGTTAACCATGTTGTTGTTCATAAAGTTGCTGTCCCAGCTGGCTGGTTGGCTGCTTCCTGGCGCTGGGCTCAGTGGGTGAGCAGCCTTTCACTCAGCATTTCTGCTGCTTTTTAAATGTTTTGACTCTTTTGTCTGGAGGTGAATCTTGGTTCAAAACAACATTATGAACTCATTGATTTGGAGAATTGAAAAGTCATAAATATATCATGTTGGCTTTTGGCAGATTGTTGAAATTGACAAAAAGCTCAGATATTTCTGTTATTTATCCTCCTCCTCCTCCTCCTCCTCCTCCCGTAGTCTCCTCCTCCTCCTCTCTTCCGACCGCCTCCATCCCGATGTGGGTGTCCTGCCCGGTGGGGAGTCAGGCGGTGCTCCCCTGCCGCTGGGGGCCCCGCCTCCGCCCGCCGTCTCCTCCTCCGCCCCCGGCGGAGTTCCACGTGCAGTGGGAGACCCCCCTGGCCACGGTGATGGAGCAGCAGGGGGCGCTGCTGTGGCAGGCGGAGGAGTTCCGGGGCCGGGCGGAGGTCCCCGGGGAGCGGCTGGCGGCGGGGGACTGCTCCCTGGTGCTGAGCGACGTCCAGATCCGGGACGCGGGCCTCTACCAGAGCTACATGCTGGTGGGCGGGGCCCCCATGAAGAGGAGGGTCTTCATCCGGAGCGTTCGTCTCTCCGTCCACGGTCAGCCCTGAGCATCCCATAATACACCCGGCTTCGCCCCGCTCTCCCTCTCATAGGCTGGTTTCTGGGTATATATATTTGGGGAAAATAAAAGGCTTTGTTGCGGACGCCCTGCCATTGCACCTCACGGGGCAGTGTAGTCAGGATGCTGTCACTTGGATACTAGCGTTGACCCGCTCCCATTTCCGCCTCCAGACCATAAGTCCACCCAATCCCGTGGTCCCGGCGAGGACCTGGTCCTCGACCTCCGCACGCTCCGGTCCATGACGGTGGTGTTCTACGGCAGGTGAGGCGGCGCCAACGCCTTCCCCGTCGACCTCCTCCGGGCGGTTTCCGGCCCGCCTCCTAACCCCGCTCCACCTTCCCCGCCCCCTCAGGAACAGCACCGCGTGGTCCGACCTGTGGCGGCGGGGCGTCGCCGGCTCCCGGCGGGTGGAGAAAGACCCGGAGCGGGAGCGGCTGACGCTCAAGGGCGTCACGGCCTCCGACAGCGGCTACTACAAAGTCCTGGACGAGCATGGCCTGGCGGTCAGCACCGTGCTCCTCACTGTGCAGGGTAAGGCCCCCAAATTCCACCCAGGTAGTACTGCATACTAGCTAGTACATACTGTATACTAGGTAGTACAGACTGCATACTAGCCAATACAGACTGCATACTAGCCAATACATACTGCATACTAGGTAGTATATACTGTATACAAGGTGGCACATACTGTATACTAGGTAGCACATACTGTATACGAGGTAGTGCATACCTGCATACTAGGTAGTACATACCTGCATACTAGGTAGCACATACTGTTTACTAGGTAGTACATACTGCATTCTAGGTAGTAAATACCTGCATACTAGGTAGTACATACTGTATACTAGGTAGTACATAATGCATACTAGGTAGTACATACCTGCATACTAGGTAGTACATACTGTATACTAGGTAGTACATAATGCATACTAGGTAGTACATACCAGCATACTAGGTAGTACATACCTGTATACTAGGTAGCACATACTGTTTACTAGGTAGTACATACTGCATACTAGGTAGTAAATACCTGCATACTAGGTAGTACATACTGTATACTAGGTAGTACATAATGCATACTAGGTAGTACATACCAGCATACTAGGTAGTACATACCAGCATACTAGGTAGTACATACTGTATACTAGGTAGTACATAATGCATACTAGGTAGTACATACCAGCATACTAGGTAGTACATACCAGCATACTAGGTAGTACATACCTGTATACTAGGTAGCACATACTGTTTACTAGGTAGTACATACTGCATACTAGGTAGTAAATACCTGCATACTAGGTAGTACATACTGTATACTAGGTAGTACATACTGCATACTAGGTAGTACATACTGCATACTAGGTAGTAAATACCTGCATACTAGGTAGTACATACTGTATACTAGGTAGTACATAATGCATACTAGGTAGTACATACCTGCATACTAGGTAGTACATATGGCAGCTGAGCGGCCCCCGGGACGGGAGCCCGCACCATCCTGTCTGCAGCTTGGCTCCGGTATTGGATGCACGGTACAGCTGCTACGTCACACCACCAGGGGCGCTGCACCTCACCTACTACGTACAACCGCGACTGTCGCAGGATGGGCGGTTTGGGTGGAACTGGACGTCCCACCTCCAGCCAGGGTGGAGGTGGGACGTCCACCTCCATCCCCACCCTGGCTCCTGTTTTCAGTCCCACGGCACCTGGAGTGACTGATCTGAGGTGGAGCTCTCCACTTGTTATTCAATCAACTACATCTGCTTGTTCTGCAGAGTCCGGCTCCAAACTGTTCCAGGTGAAGGAGAGAACACCAGGTAAGCAGGTTGTCATCACACTGTTATAGACAATAACAGTAATAATCATAGTAATAATAAGAACAATAATAATACAAATATTAATAATAATAATAATAATAATAATAATAATAATAATGATAGCAGCAATAATAACAATAATAACAATAATCATAGTAATAATAATAATCATCGTAATAATAATATAAATCTGACTTCTTACAATCACGGACATAAACAATTTAACACACTTTAGTATTTTTAGAACTTATTGTGCATAATCTCCGGGTGCGTGGCAAAGACATTTCACCGCATATATGTATGAACGTATGTATGAGTATGTGAAAAATAAACCTCTTGAATCTTGACTAATAACAATAAAGTAATTCTGCTGTGAATAACACAAACATTTCTGAATTTGATTTGGAATTGCCTCCAAACCAGGCGGCCCACCCCTCCACTAGGTTCAGTATAGAGGGACTGGGGACAAATCAATCCTAATCTGTTCGGAGGGGAAAACCTCCACGTTTTGGGAGAAGCAACATGATGCCACAGCGTCGGACTCTGTAAATTCCAGGACTAATAGAAATGATTAAAAACGTGGTTTTCATCTTTCCGGTGCTACAGCCAAATGATGCAATGCTATTTTCCTGTGCATTTCACTAAACATCTGAAGGGTTTGTGCACCCCAGACGTCAGCTGGCCACGAGAAAATGACCACACTTATTATTGTTATTATTATTATTATTATTAGTGTTATTATTATTATTATTATTATTATTAGTGTTATTATTATTAGTGCTATTATTATTATTATTATTAGTGTTATTATTATTATTATTATTATTAGTGTTATTATTATTAGTGCTATTATTATTATTATCATCATTATTATTAGTGTTATTATTATTATTATTATTATTAGTGCTATTATTATTATTATCATCATTATTATTAGTGTTATTATTTGTGTTATTATTATTATTATTATTATTAGTGTTATTATTATCATCATCATTATTATAAGTGTTATTATTAGTGTTATTATTATTATTATTATTATTAGGGTTATTATTATTATTTGTGTTATTATTATTGTTGTCATTATTATTATTGTAATTATTATTATTATTATTAGTGGTATTATTATTAGTGTTATTATTATTTGTGTTATTATTATTAGTGTTATTATTAGCGTTATTATTATTATTTGTGTTATTGTTATTAGTATTATTATACGTGTTATTATTATTAGTGTTATTATTATTAGTGTTATTATAATTATTTGTGTTATTATTATTATTTGTGTTATTATTATTAGTATTATTATTAGTGTTATTATTATTGGTGTTATTATTATTATTTGTGTTTATTATTATTAGTGTTATTATTATTAGTGTTATTATTTCTTATTATTAGTGTTATTATTATTAGTATTATTGTTATTATTATTAGAGTTATTATTATTTGTGTTATTATTAGTGTTATTATTATTTGTGTTATTATTATTATTAGTGTTATTATTATTTGTGTTATTATTATTAGTGTTATTATTAGTGTTATTACTATTAGTATTATTATTATTGTGTTATTATTATTATTTGTGTTATTATTAGTATTATTATTATCAGTGTTATTATTATTAGTGTTATTATTATTAGTATTATTATTAGTGTTATTATTAGTGTTATTATTATTTGTGTTATTATTATTTGTGTTATTATTAGTGTTATTATTATTTGTGTTATTATTATTATTAGTGTTGTTATTATTTGTGTTATTATTATTTGTGTTATTATTAGTATTATTATTATTTGTGTTATTATTATTAGTGTTATTATTAGTATTATTATTAGTGTTATTATTAGTATTATTATTAGTGTTATTATTAGTATTATTATTAGTGTTATTATTATTATTAGCGTTATTATTATTGTTGCCATTATTATTAGTATTATTATTATAATTATTATTACATATTTAGATACATTTACACATATTGTATTAAGGGGATGGTAGCTCAGGCGGTAGAGCTGGTGGTCTAGTGATGTAAAGGTTGCTGGTTGGATCCCAGGCTCCTCCTGCTAGCATGCTGTAGTGTCCTTGAGCAAGACACTTAACCCCTAATTGCTCCTGATGGCTGCGTCCGTCGCTGTTTGAACAATTGTAAGTCGCTTTGGATAAAAGCGTCTGATCAATGACTAAATGAAATGTAATCTAAATGTAATATTGTATTAAAAAGGCCAAAACTTTGAGCCCTTCCAGAAAATGATCTGCCAGTTCCTGTAAAATAACAGTACACGTATCTCAAGAGAAATCTAGGTCATCTAAAAACAAAAACAAAAAGAAACCTGTCTTTTGCTCTTTGACTCCATCACCTCACATTGAACCCCTGACGGAGCGTCCGGGTGGGAACCTTCTAAAGAGACTGCCTCTTCCTCTCAAGCCTCCTCAGGTGGGACCTCCACGTGGTCCCCTGCACTCGTCCTGTCGTCCCTGCTCGCCTGCGCCTGGAGACGGACCGTCCTCTGAGGACGACCCCCCCCGGCCCCGCCTTCTCTGCTCCGTCCGGCCCGTCGGATGCACCCGCACCGTTCCCCTCATTCGGGGTGACCCTCGGCACGGTGCGGCGGCGAAGGACCCCCTCCTGTGTATTTAATCAGTTTCTGTTGCATGCGCGTCATCTTCTCCATTCTGCACAACATTCTCAACAATCAGATTTTTCGGGACCACACTGGTGTCAAAATGACTTTTAGCCCGTTTAGCGGTCGGAACTAGTGGCCGAGCCGCCAGCGAAGGCCTCAGGTTTCTCAGAGCGAAGGGAACTGTCTTCATGGTGACTACAACAGGGTCAGCGTGAACATCTCCTCAGACGCAATGAATAAATATAAAATAGGGCAAAAGCCACTTGGACAAAAACACCTGTGCTCCCGTGGTTGTCTGCGGGGAGTTAGAGGCGAGCCACCGCCAGGACGCCAGTCGGTGACGTCAAACGTGGCGATAAGGAGACTGTTTAAAAGTCAGTTTGACAGCAGCACGGTCCTTATAAGACGTACTATGACGGTTTAATGACAAAGTATGAAGGTTGTGCCACTGGAAAAGACAGAATGATATTTATTTGTATGTACATAGTGACGTGTGTAAGTGAGTTGAATAAAGTGGCACAGAAGAAAAACTGGACTGGAACTTATTTCATAGAATGTTGCCGAGAATTATCTTGTGTCACAAGAAATGTTTATTTCCCTTTTTTATTTTATTTTTTTAAACGTACACATTTTTACTGATTGGAGCAGGAAACCAAAGCGCAACATTGCAGATATGTGACATGACGTCCCCACGATTCATGTGAAAAAAATGACTGCAGCTACTGCAGCCGCCACCAGATTCATCAACCTGTCACACGAGGTCGAAGCCAAAAGGAGGCGACACAATTTGAATCCTAGCGATTTGTCTTTTCGTAATTTGTTATATTATTTTGACGTGAGTCACCGCCTGAGAATCTGCAGCGTCCCCGTCAACGTTCCATGGCGGATGAGACGTATATAAATAATAAAAGTAAAACAAGAAAGAAAAAGGTTTTCCCTTCCAGGCCACCCAAATCCATTGTTTTCTATTTGAATTCAACATTAACTCACGAGTGGAATTCTGGAATTATTTTTCCTAAATCCCAGGAAAAAAGGCAACATTCCGTCCTATTGTATTTATGGAGCGTTCAAACCAGGCGGCACGCTCCCGGTGGAAGAACTTCCCGTTAGAAGTTGGGCTTATGCTTCTTCACCTCCACCATGAGGTGGTGCAGATTGATGAGCTCGGAGCGCACCGTCAGGCTGCGGAAGGTGGGCTGGTTGAGGACCTTGTGGAAGCCATGGTAGTACTGGATCAGCTGGGTGAGCGCGCCCTGTAACGGAAGGAGGTGGAGCTTAACCATACTACACATCTGCTAAGACGCCGGTCTCTAGCTGTAAGGACGCCGGTCTCTCCTTGTAAGGATGCCAGCCTCTACTTCTAGGACACTGGTCTTTATTTGTAAGGATGCCAGCCTCTACTTCTCGGACACTGGTCTCTTCTTCTAGGAAACTGGTCTCTACTTGTAAGGATGCCGGTCTCTACTTCTTGGACACCGGTCTCTACTTCTTGGACACCAGTCTCTACCTGTAAGGATGCCAGCCTCTACTTTTTGGATACTTGTCTAAGGACGCCTGTCCCTACTTCTTTGACACTGGTCTCTACTTCTAGGATACTGTCTCTGCTTGTAAGGACGCCGGTCTCTACTTCCTGGAGACTGGTCTCTACTTGTAAGGACGCCTGTCCCTACTTCTTTGACACTGGTCTCTACTTCTAGGATACTGTCTCTGCTTGTAAGGACGCCGGTCTCTACTTCCTGGAGACTGGTCTCTACTTGTAAGGACGCCTGTCCCTACTTCTTTGACACTGGTCTCTACTTCTAGGATACTGTCTCTGCTTGTAAGGACGCCGGTCTCTACTTCTTGGACACCTGTAAGGACGCCGGTCACTACCTGTATGATGGAGGTCCCGTTCTTGAAGTTGGTGAAGGACCTCATGACGTCTTGGCTCATGGCCTCCACAGACTGCTTCCAGGTGCTGGAGAAACCACGGACCAGCTGTGTGATGTGAGCTGAGGGAGAAGTTTGGGAATGTGAATACACAAAACATACCTAAATAACCATTATCCTTAGAGACCACTGATATTATAAAATGTGATTTTCCCACAGTTCTTCTGCAGCACTGATAACTACTTCTGTTTTAATAATATTCCCTTTTCACTGCAGCTTTCACTGTTTGTTACCGTAGCAACACTCGTCCTGATATGGTCTCAATTCCTAAACAGCTTAAATTCCTATGAGGCCACTACCACCACCCGCCAGTGGACGATCCAGCACACCCTTTCACTGAGAATAGGTTGAGGAAACCATTTCATGAGGTTCCAGGGTTTGACGATGAACACTTCTGTCGGCCAACAAGTTCAAAACCACCACAGCGATGAGTCACTGATGCTGCGGCTCCCAAACTGAGAAATGAAACCCAAAACCAAAACCCGCACGATTTCTACCTTTTCTGCGTAATAGAAACCACTCATTGTTAAGCCAGTCGATGCCGACAAAGTGAATGTGTCCAGGTGTAGCAATGTGTATATTCAATATTCAGTTTGTTTAGATACTTTAGATGAACCACCTGACCGAGCCAACACTTTGGTCTCACGGCTTCAGTCATCCCTGTTCCAACTGCAAAAGGTGTTTGGGGGGGTTTATTTTGGTAACTGAGCAAAGAATGTCAATGTAACCTGTATTATGTATGAAAAGTCTGTACTCTACAGTAGATATTTTTAGCCTCCTATCAGCTGGAGCGGCTTAGGAATGCAGGTGTGACCAGGTAGGCCCGTGTCCTACTGCTCTCTCTCCTCTCAAAATAAATCATTTTTATCATCCGTCCTTTATAATATTTATGCACATTTTTTAAAAATTGGTTTATTCGAAAAAAAATACATGAAAACAAAACTGTGATCCAGTAACTATGGTGGTATGAACTATAGTGGATTTATAGAAATTCATTCATGATTGATTTGAATATGTAAAATAGCTTCTGCTGTATGTTAATCAGTAACACCTTTAATTTCGGATTTTTACATTTCAGATTTACACTTTTTGAATGGATTATTTTTTAAATATTTGACATCCTAACAATCGACACTATAGTACCAGAGCTGTCTACTACATGTTTGTATTTTGTATTTATATATTTTGTTTGCATTTTGGTAACTTTCTGAAAAAATAGAGATTAAAATTGTAGCTATAAGATAACATCTATAATAAAATAAAATGCCAGTACTTCAACATCGTTGTGAAAGCCCTAACGGTGGGTGTTTTTTATTAATAAATGAATTGTGCTGTGGTGTGGTTTGAGCAGCTCCACCCATCTTGGGTCGAGGTAATTAGGCCTGGGATCAGGGTGGCTGTACGCCAATTGCTTGTTAGAGCAATCGACGAGCAACAGGTAAATGACCCACCACCCCACACACACATGGGGAGAGCCCGTCATGACATGTGTCCACCTGCTTCTGGCTTGTTCCACCTAGTCCACTCTCTACAATAACCCGGTGTGTTTGCAACATCTGTGTCGGCCCCTTAAAAACGCCACACGGGGGGCGGACGGCAGGAGGAGCTGCCACATTTATACATTTGCGTTGGTCCTCCTCCCCTCACCTTCATCGTTCTTCAGACGCTCCAACACCCCTTTCTCCATCAGGACCTCGGCCTCCTTCACAAAGGAAATCATCCCCCCGAAGGGAGGGGACAGGATCTCCTCGATGAACTCCTGCAGGGGGGCCGCAAGCGTTCATGTATAAACACCTAGAGTTGAACAGTCCTCACGTACGAGTACTCAGTTACTTTCCATCGCTGCTCCATCTAATCTGAATAAGAAGGCTGCGACAGGGCAGGCAGGGGCGCCTGCCACCAACTGCTCACGACGCCGCCCCACCGCATATTTAATACTTTTCTGTTTTTTTTCCTCCCGGGCAAAGATCTTGTAACATGTGAACGACTTGGAGATTCCCCATCAAAACCCAACCACTTCGGAAAATGAGGAAAAGACAGAAATACTTGAAGTTGGACCCTTTGGTAAAAAAAACAACAAAAAAAAAAAAAACAAGGGGTGATTCCAGATCCTGACTGAAGTTGTAAAAGTCACGTGAGCACCGTCGCCATGATGTCGCCTTCCCGCCCGGGGAACAGCTGAGCGAGATTTCAAGGTCCTCGTGCTTGTTTAGAAGGCTCTACATGGAGTAGGCCTTTACAATGGAGTCGTTTGAACTGGTGGCTCTAAGTGTCCGGCTGCACCCGTTCCGTTCCGTAGCATCTGTATGTGTGTGTATTTGTATGACTTCTTACCTGGCAGATGTTTGATATTTTAAAATCCCCGCTCCACGTTACTTTGCCGGATGAATGAAAAACAATCCTTAAAATTCCTCAACGCGTCCCCTCCACAAATCCTGAAACGTGCGGCTGGGTGATGCGTTCAAGAGCCAGCGAGGCGTCGGACTTTATTCACATGCCACTTTAATGCACAAATCCATATATACATAATTGCCTATCCCATATACATAAGTCTATTCCCTTTATCTATTCCATTTTATTTTATGTTATTTTATTTTATTCAATATATTTTTACTTTATTCTATAAGTATTCAACCTACTGTATTACGTTTTAGGAATCAGTTAGTTGGTCTAGTAGAAAGAAATTTTCTTAGGTAGCTACTGTGTTCTGTCCAGGACGTATTGTGTGTAATCACCGGGTGCGTTGCATTACATTTCACTGCATATATGTATGAAAGTATGTATATGTATGTGAAGAATAAACCTCTTGAATCCTTGAAATACCACGACGTTTTTCGTGTTTTGTGGAGACGAAACCGATTGAAAATGTGACCAGAGTAAAAGAAGTGAGCAGATAGATTGGGCGCTCGCCACGGCACCAAACGGCCGCCGGTGACTGAGAGAGCAGCTCTACTTCCGCAGACAACACACCCAGTTATGACAAGGAGCAGCTCTGCTTGGCAGGCACGGACGCCTGCTTTGGGGACAGGAGGGTCGCCCTGCGCGGGCGACAAAGTGGCTGCTCCGCCAGACGAGCAGCCGGGAGACGACAGAGAGGGGGGGGAGCCCGCGCTGCGTTCAAGCAAACTCGGAAAATGGTGCTGTGTTTCGTAGAACCCGGAAGTGTAAAACGCACCCAAGCAACTAAACTGCTCCAAGCTCTATCGCTGCCTGCAGCTATATTTATTATTATTATTATAACAACTTCATCTTATCTCACCTGCGTCCTGGCCAGGAGCAGCTGCTGGAATCCTTCCACCTCCTTGCTGTCGTCCGCAGCTCTCTCCTGCAGGATGGAGGCAAAAAATACAAAAATATGACTGTTTATACCCAGGACTTATGCAAGTTTATACTAACACACACACACACACACACACACACACACACACACACAGTATATACACATACACACACACACACACACACACACACACACAGTATATACACATACACACACACACACACACACACACAGTATATACACATACACACACACACACACACACACACACACACACACACACACACACACACACACACACACACACACACATATATATACACACACACAGATGTATATGATATACGAAGTATACACACACACACACAGTATATACATATACTGTTTACACACACACACACACACACACACACACACACACACACACACACACACACACACACACAAACACATGTATATATATACACAAATATATATATATATATACACAATATATACACACACACACACACACACACATAAATACAGATATATATACACATGTATATATTTATATATACAGTACATAAATACACACACACACACACACACATATATACATATATACACATGTATATATTTATATATACAGTACATAAACACACAGGTTAAATGATGCAATATACAGTATATATATATATATATAGACAGTATAACACTGCGACACGCCGGGCTCTAAGGAATAATTTGTAATACCCTCCTGGAGAAGGTCAACCTCTAAACCTGTAAACCTCTACACCTGTAAATCTCTACACCCGTAAACCTCTACACCTGTAAATCTCTACACCCGTAAACCTGTAAATCTAAAAAAAATGGAAACCTCTAGTTCTGTAAACATGTAAACCTCTAAAAATAGGAACCAATAATTATGTAAACCTGTAAACCCGTAAACCTGTAAACCTGTCAGCCTCTAAACCTGTGAACCTGTTAACCTCTAAAAATGGAAACCTCAAATTCTGTAAACCTGTAAACCTCTAAAAATGGAAACCTATAATTATGTAAACCTGTAAACCTCCAAGCCTGTAAACTTGTAAACCTCTAAACCCGTAAACCTGTAAACCTGCAAACCTGTGAACCTGTAAACCTCTAAAATTGGAAACCTCTAATTATGTAAACTTGCAAACCTGTAAACCTGTAAGCCTCTAACCCTGTAAACCTCTAAGCCTGTAAACCTGCAAACCTGTAAACCTTGAAACCTTGAAAAATGGAAACCTCTAATTGTGTAAACCTCTAAGCCTGTAAACCTGTAAACCTCTAACCCTGTACACCTCTAAGCCTGTAAACCTGTAAGCCTCTAAAATGGAAACCTCTAATTCAGTAAACCTGTAAACCTCTAAAAATTGAAACCTCAAAAAATGTAAACCTCTAAAAATGTAAACCTCTAAACCTGCAAACCTGTAAACCTGGAAACCTCAAATTCTGTTAACCTCTAAACCTCTAATTATGTAAACCTCTAAGCCTGTAAACCTGTGAACCTGTAAACCTCTAAGCCTGTAAGCCTGTGAGCCTGTAAGCCTGTAAGCCTCTAATTCTGTAAACCTGCAAACCTGTAAACCTGTAAACCTCTAAGCCTGTAAGCCTGTGAACCTGTAAACCTGTAAACCTCTAAAATGGAAACCTGTAAAACTCTAAGCCTGTAAACCTGTAAACCTCTAAAATTGGAAACCTCTAGTTCTGTAAACCTGCAAACCTGTAAACCTCTAACCCCGTAAACCTCTAACCCTGTAAACCTGTAAACCTCTAACCCTGTAAACCTCTAACCCTGTAAACCTGTAAACCTACAATTCTGTTAACCTCGAAACCTCTAATTCTGTAAATCTGTAAACCAGTGAACCTGTAAGCCTCTAATTATGTAAACCTGTTAACCTGTAAACCTCTAAGCCTGTAAACCTCTAAGCCTGTAAACCTCTAAGCCTGTAAACCTGTAAGCCTGTAAGCCTGTAAACCTCTAAGCCGGTAAACCTGTAAGCCTGTAAACCCGTAAACCTCTAAATCTCTAAGCCTGTAAGCCTATAAACCGGTAAGCCTGTAAACCTCTAAACCTGTAAACCTCTAAAATTGGAAACCTCTAGTTCTGTAAACCTGCAAACCTGTAAACCTGTAAACCTGTAACCCTGTAAATCTCTAAGCCTGTAAACCTGTGAACCTGTAAACCTACAATTCTGTTAACCTTTAAACCTCTAATTCTGTAAACCTGTAAACCTGTGAACCTGTAAACCTGTAAGCCTCTAATTATGTGAACCTGTTAACCTGTAAACCTGTAAACCTCTAAGCCTGTAAACCTGCTGTACTCGCCATGAGCACGCTGAGCATCATGTCGTAGTTGTTGATGAGGAAGATGAGCTGGTCTCGCCTGGAGGGAAACTCTGCCGCCATCTTCAGGACAAAGTTCTCCACCTCCACCTGAGGAGGCGTACTGCGTTAAGGCCAGGGGGCGGAGGACGAGGCCGCCTGCCACCACCCCCGCTCACCGCCGCTTAAAGCTCGGCACCTTCCACATTTCACTTGTTGGAGATTGAAAAGCATTTTTTTTAGGCTTCGTTGCAACTGGAAGGATAAAAGAAGAAAACTAAACAATGTCTTGTCGTATAATGAACTACAACGACGACTCTGCTGATTATATTTTGCAAAATTTAATTTTTTTCAGATTTTTTGTTGACCTTTCCGATTGAACATTTTTGGCACGCATGCAGGGCGTCTCGGGACATGCGTCCGCGGTGATAGCCGGCGCTTGAGGAGCCGGAAACCCAAGCTGCCGGGGTGGAGGTGTGGAGGCAGCCGGCGGCGGCGTAGTTCTCCATGTCACCACCGGGGAGCGGCGTGCGAAACGTCACCGAGACGCTGACGTGCGTGAGCCGGCGTTCCCTGTCGTCCGGCGGCTGTCGTTTTTATTCCTATTTAAATCGCCCCGGTCACGACGTCCGGGGAAAGTGATTCCTTCTCGGCACAATTAGAATCAGCGCTGGTGGATCAATCAGCTCCGCGCTTGGTAATTTGCAACGGGAAGCCAATCCGTTTGGACGATCTAAAGCCGACCTGAAAGCTTCCCCTCCGACCAATCACGTCAGTGGATTTAAAGCCAAGCCCCGCCCCCTCCCTGGCGGACAGCTGGCACTTGTAAGCACGGTAACCACGGAGACGGAGCCGTGGCGTCTACGACTCTGAGGAGAGGCGGACAGATGACGCATCGTTGGACGCATGCGTCCCATAGTTTGGTGTTTTCTAGGGATATTTAAGTTCCGACCCAAAGCCGACGTCTAACTATCTATTTATGTATTAATCTATTTATTTATTTCCTTATTTATTTGTGTGTTTGTATTTATTTTTTAAATGACGTTTGCTGAAGGGACTTATTTTATTTTGAATATTCAATATAAAATATTCTACATCTACATGCCTTGGTGATGTCATTCTCTCTATATGCTGCTTATCAGTTGTTTTTAAGCTCAATAAACACAGATCATATTTCACTGGAATTGAAAGCTTCCGGGACACGCTGACTCCAGTTTGTTCTCACGGAGAACGTGCTCTGGAGGCGTGTGTGTGTGTGTGTTACCTGCAGCTGTCCTAGCAGGGTGTTGGTCCTCTCGTTGGGGAACGTCTGGTTGATGCTGACGATGGCGGAGGAGAACTCTGCGTAGCGACGGGTGATCTGAGAGCGCACGCACACACGCACACGTTGTATATTAAAGTTGGGAATGTTTTACAAGCATCTCCTGGTTTCAACAACAGTTTTAATAGAAATCATGACAGCTCATCTGCTTTTTAAAGGACGCTAGACAACACCTTGTGTGTGTGTTCCTACGTGGTGGGGTTGTGTGTGTGTGTGTGTGTGTGTGTGTGTGTGTGTGTGTGTGTGTGTGTGTTCCTACGTGGTGGGGTTGTGTGTGTTCCCACGTGGTGGGGTTGTGTGTGTGTGTGTGTGTGTTCCAACATGGTGGGGTTGTGTGTTCCTA
Organism: Zeus faber; assembly: GCF_960531495.2. Classification (NCBI taxonomy): domain Eukaryota; kingdom Metazoa; phylum Chordata; class Actinopteri; order Zeiformes; family Zeidae; genus Zeus; species Zeus faber. Next base: position 2,357,991 of record NC_137193.1, on the reverse strand, counting down.
CGTGGTGGGGTTGTGTGTGTGTGTGTGTGTGTGTGTGTGTGTGTGTGTGTGTGTGTGTGTGTGTGTGTGTGTGTGTTCCTACGTGGTGGGGTTGTGTGTGTGTGTGTGTGTGTGTGTGTGTGTGTGTGTGTGTGTGTGTGTTCCTACGTGGTGGGGTTGTGTGTGTTCCCACGTGGTGGGGTTGTGTGTGTGTGTGTGTGTGTGTGTGTTCCTACGTGGTGGGGTTGTGTGTGTTCCCACGTGGTGGGGTTGTGTGTGTGTGTGTGTGTGTGTGTGTGTGTTCCTACGTGGTGGGGTTGTGTGTGTGTGTGTGTGTTCCAACATGGTGGGGTTGTGTGTTCCTACGTGGTGGGGTTGTGTGTGTGTGTGTGTGTGTGTGTGTGTTCCTACGTGGTGGGGTTGTGTGTGTTCCCACGTGGTGGGGTTGTGTGTGTGTGTGTGTGTGTGTGTGTGTGTTCCAACATGGTGGGGTTGTGTGTTCCAACGTGGTGGGGTTGTGTGTGTGTGTGTGTGTGTGTGTGTGTGTGTGTGTGTTCCTACGTGGTGGGGTTGTGTGTGTTCCCACGTGTTGGGGTTGTGTGTGTGTGTGTGTGTGTGTGTGTTCCAACATGGTGGGGTTGTGTGTTCCTACGTGGTGGGGTTGTGTGTGTGTGTGTGTGTGTGTGTGTTCCTACGTGGTGGGGTTGTGTGTGTTCCCACGTGGTGGGGTTGTGTGTGTGTGTGTGTGTGTGTGTGTGTGTGTGTTCCTACGTGGTGGGGTTGTATGTGTGTGTTCCTACGTGGTGGGGTTGTGTGTGTGTGTGTGTGTGTTCCTACGTGGTGGGGTTGTGTGTGTGTGTGTGTGTGTGTGTGTGTGTGTGTTCCAACGTGGTGGGGTTGTGTGTGTTCCTACGTGGTGGGGTTGTGTGTGTGTTCCTACGTGGTGGGGTTGTGTGTGTTCCTACGTGGTGGGATTGTGTGTGTTCCTACGTGGTGGGGTTGTGTGTGTTCCTACGTGGTGGGGTTGTGTGTGTTCCTATACTTAGAGAAAAAAAAGGAGAGCTAATCTAAATAAAATAAGGAGGTGGTGGGGTTGTGTGTGTGTTCCTATGTGGTGGGGTTGTGTGTGTTCCTACGTGGTGGGGTTGTGTGTGTTCCTACGTGGTGGGGTTGTGTGTGTGTTCCTATGTGGTGGGGTTGTGTGTGTGTGTTCCTACGTAGTGTGGTCTTGTGTCCAGCACTCCCAGCCTCTGGGGGTCAGTGTTTCTGATGCTCTGGATGTTCAGCTCCAGGATCAGCTCAAACCTCGGCCACAACAACTCCAGCACTGCCTCCCAGTACCTGACGCGCACACACACACACACACACACACACACACACACACACACACACACACACACACACACACACACACACACACACATACTTGTTTCCAAGTGGCTCATACAAACATAATTCAATTACAGTTTTAATTCAATGCTTGTGTTTTATTATTATTTGTAGTAGTAGTCATAGTCGAAGTAGTATTAGTAGAAATATAGAAGTAGTAGTATAGTATACTACGACTCGTAACTAGTACCAGTAACCATAAAACTAGGGCTGGTTATTGGTCAGGATCTCAAGATTCAAGATTCAAGATTTTTATTTGTCACATACATATACATACTTTCATACATACAGTGGGGGAAAAAAGTATTTAGTCAGCCACCAATTGTGCAAGTTCTCCCACTTAAAAAGATGAGAGAGGCCTGTTATTTTCATCATAGGTTCACTTCCACTATGAGAGACATAATGAGAAAAAAAATCCAGAAAAATCACATTGTCTGATTTTTAAAGAATTTATTTGCAAATTATGGTGGACAATAAGTATTTGGTCAATAACAAAAGTTCATCTCAATACTTTGTTATATACCCTTTGTTTGCAATGACAGAGGTCAAACGTTTTCTGTAAGTCTTCACAAGGTTTTCACACACTGTTGCTGGTATTTTGGCCCATTCCTCTAGAGCAGTGACGTTTTGGGGCTGTCGCTGGGCAACACGGACTTTCAACTCCCTCCAAAGATTTTCTATGGGGTTGAGATCTGGAGACTGGCTAGGTCACTCCAGGACCTTGAAATGCTTCTTACGAAGCCACTCCTTCGTTGCCCGGGCGGTGTGTTTGGGATCATTGTCATGCTGAAAGACCCAGCCACGTTACATCTTCAATGCCCTTGCTGATGGAAGGAGGTTTTCACTCAAAATCTCACGATACATGGCCCCATTCATACTTTCCTTTACACGGATCAGTCGTCCTGGTCCCTTTGCAGAAAAACAGCCCCAAAGCATGATGTTTCCACCCCCATGCTTCACAGTAGGTATGGTGTTCTTTGGATGCAACTCAGCTTTCTTTCTCCTCCAAACACGACAAGTTGAGATTTTACCAAAAAGTTCTATTTTGGTTTCATCTGACCGTATGACATTCTCCCAATCCTCTTCTGGATCATCCAAATGCTCTCTAGCAAACTTCAGACGGGCCTGGACATGTACTGGCTTAAGCAGGGGGACACGTCTGGCACTGCAGGATTTGAGTCCCTGGCGGCGTAGTGTGTTACTGATGGAAGCCTTTGTTACTTTGGTCCCAGCTCTCTGCAGGTCATTCACTAGGTCCCCCCGTGTGGTTCTGGGATGTTTGCTCACCGTTCTTGTGATCATTTTGACCCCACGGGTTGAGATCTTGCGTTGAGCCCCAGATCGAGGGAGATTATCAGTGGTCTTGTATGTCTTCCATTTTCTAATAATTGCTCCCACAGTTGATTTCTTCACAACAAGCTGCTTACCTATTGCAGATTCAGTCTTCCCAGCCTGGTGCAGGTCTACAATTTTGTTTCTGGTGTCCTTTGACAGCTCTTTGGTCTTGGCCATAGTGGAGTTTGGAGTGTGACTGTTTGAGGTTGTGGACAGGTGTCTTTTATACTGATAACGAGTTCAAACAGGTTCCATTAATACAGGTAACGAGTGGAGGACAGAGGAGCCTCTTGAAGAAAATGTTACAGGTCTGTGAAAGCCAGAAATCTTGCTTGTTTGTAGGTGACCAAATACTTATTTTACCAAGGAATTTACCAATTAATTCATTAAAAATCCTACAATGTGATTTCCTGGATTCTTTCCCCCCATTCTGTCTCTCATAGTTGAAGTGAACCTATCGTGAAAATAACAGGCCTCTCTCATCTTTTTAAGTGGGAGAACTTGCACAATTGGTGGCTGACTAAATACTTTTTTGCCCCGCTGTGTGTGTGTGTGTGTATATATATATATATATATATATATATATATATATATATATATATATATATATATATATATATATATATATATATATATATATATATATATATAAATACATTTATTATTCATCTCATTGCCATCTTTGGAAAAATGCTAACGTTTTGTTTTCAAGAACTGTTCAAGCACAGGTATTCCAGAACCTTTGTGAGGACAGCTCTCAGCAGGTCGCTGAGTGTTTCTATTTCCAATGAAGCTCAGAGTTCAAATAACCTTCAGTGTCCAACAAACACAGCTCCTCAGCAACCTCAGTCAGTCCATCCATCCATCCATCCATCCATCATCAATGACTGACTTGTCCAGGGCAGGGATGCTCCTCTTGGTGGTGATGTTCCTGAAGCGCAGGATGATGTGGATGCAGAGGAAGACAGCGATGCTGTCGTAGCAGTCACACACATAGGTGGACATACTCTTCTACAGGAAGGGGGGGGGCAGCGGGAGGTGGGAGACAGGAGGAGGAGGGAGACAGGAGGAGGTGGGAGACAGGAGGAGGTGGGAGACAGGAGGAGGGAGACAGGAGGTTCACTGTAAAGTTTATTGTATATTTTACATATTTTCCAGACATTGCAATTTTTATCTTTTTTTATATTTTATTGTTCTGTTATTTATATCTACCTCCCCCCTCCCCCCTCCCTCCCTCCTCCCTGGCTCTGACCAGGAAGCTGCTGAGCGTCTTGCCCATGATGCTGCTGAACAGCTCCAGCGCTGAGTTCCCCGTCACCATGAAGAAGTCGGCCAGGAAGAGGAACTCCCTGCAGCCGTTGTCCAGCAGGGCGTAGTGCTGGCTGCGGAACAGCGTCTCGTAGGGGTACTGGGGGGAGAGAGAGAGACCAAGAGAAAGGAGGCGGGGGCGAGAGGGAGAGGAGAGAGTGTTAATGGGAGGGGGGGGGGGGGGGGGGGGGGCGGTGGGGGGAGAGCGAGAGAAGCGAGAGAGTTAAAGAGTGAGGGAGAGAGGGCTTTAAAGAGAAGAACGCCATCTAAAAACCTCAAATAAAGTCCAATTCAGTTGAAAGATGGGGGACAGAACAGCCTCCACAAGGGTGGCGCTCCCCCTGCTGGGTGGCGCTCCCCCTGCTGGGTGGCGCTCCCCCTGCTGGGTGGCGCTCCCCCTGCTGGGTGGCGCTCCCCCTGCTGGGTGGCGCTCCCCCTGCTGGGTGGCGCTCCCCCTGCTGGGTGGCGCTCCCCCTGCTGGGTGGCGCTCCCCCTGTTGGCCACAGCCAGTTACTGACACGGTTCCCGGTCCAGGAACCGGAGGCTCCTCCCGTTCTCCAGTCTGCAGTGACCCCCGTGACCCCGCCCCTCCGCCCCCGGGCCCCCACCTCACCCGGCTCTCGCCCCTCTGCGCCGTGTGGGGGACCAGGATGGGCCCCTCCAGCTCGGCAGCAGTCAGCACCATCCCCCGCTGGCCGAGCGTGAAGATGGTGTTCCTGCTCCTCAGGGACGGCTTGGAGAAGAAGCCTGGGTGGGGGTCAAGGAGTACACACTGCGCGCGCGCGCGCGCGCGCACACACACACACACACACACACACACACACACACACACACACACACACACACACACACACACACACACACACACACACACACACACACACACACACACACACACACACACACACACACAAGGATATCTTTCTTGGCCGTGTCCTCCACTCCCATCAGGTCGTCCTTGTCGGCCACCTCCTCGTACTGAGGACACAAGCACTTTATTTATTTACAGTTGTTTTATTTATTCATATTTGTTTTTATTCAAGCAGAAAATGATCTAATGTACAAAGAGACAACACCACGTTCAAACCAAACACAGTGACAGCCTGGCTCATATCCTTATTAATATTACCATTATTAAAGCTGCAAAAATGCCCTCACGTGTGTTATTATCCATGATCTAGACATGACCGATTACATCATCATCATCATTATTATTATTATTATTATTATTATTATTATTAATAATAATTATTATTATTATAATAATAATCATTTAGCTTATTTTGTTAAATTGTTTATATTTAGCATATTTTTTGCACACATTTATGAAATAAAGGCATTGTGTGTCTCATTGTTTAAATTCATATGAAATGACTTAAAAAATATTTTTTATTGTTTTTTTTATTATTATTTGATTTTACTAGTAAGAACACTTAGTACATTTACTACTTCATTTATTTTCCCTCCAACATGACAATCTCATGTTCAATTTTGGCTTTTTGACCGACCTGCACTTTGAGCAGCCTGCTGCTGTACGACTTGAAGTAGCTGTAGTAGATTTTACTCATGGTGTCCACGTACTCGTCACGGATCTCCTTGGCAACCGACCTCTCGTTGGCGAGGAGGAACTGGTAGAAGAACCTGCGACACGCACAAACCCACTCATTTTAGGAGCTGAACAGTGCGATCTGAGGAGCTGCTCCCCCTGGTGGCCACAGCTGCTTACTGCAACAACAACAACAACAACAACAACAACAACAACAACGCTATACACTTGGGGCATAGTCATGGCTCTACCATCTTTTCCCAAATAGACATCGGTTTATCCACTATTAAACCACCTTTACGGTTGAAGTCCGAATTTAAAAGCGGCAATCTGCGAGACAGTGTGGAGCGGCCGACCTGTACTTGAGCAGCGTGTTCTGGGGGATCTGGTAGTTGGTCATGGGCTTTCTGAAGGAGTAGATCTTCTGGAGGATGAACTCCCGAATCTTAGACACAGCCTGGCAGGCGCAGGCGCAGGCACACACACACACACACACACACACACACACACACACACACACACACACACACACACACACACACACACACACACACACACACACACACACATTTAGCAACCTAAACAGCGTGCTTGAAGGAGATATACTGTATCCCTCTGATATACATCAAGTTTGATTCACACACACACACACACACACACACACACACACACACACACATTTAGCAACCTAAACAGCGTGCTTGAAGGAGATACTGTACACACACTGTACACACTGTACTATACACACACACACACACACACACACACACACACACACACACACACACACACACACACACACACACACACACACACACACACACACACACAAAACTTGCTATTTCTGCTAAAAGTGTTCCCTATGTGACAGCGTGGCCTCCGCTAGACGAGCCGCAACACTCCATGAAGCACAAACCGCTAAAAACCCAAAACGAGTCTGTGCTGCACCTTGATCTTGAGGCGGTCCACGATGTCCTGGATGTCTCCGCAGGCCAGCGTCTCCCTGAAGCTCAGCTCCTTGGCCATGTTGATCTTGTTGTTGAGCTCGTGGAGCTGCTCCAGGAAGTCCTGCTCCATCACCGGGCTGTCCAGGATGGTGCTGGGGGAGGGAGGGAGACAGGGAGGGAGGAAATCACCGCTCCACTCAGCTGAAATGCAGCGTCAGCGCAGATCACCCTTTGTCTCGCTCATTTCTACAGAGCGTCGGGGACTGCGTCTGATCAGCACCAACGGCTCATCCCTACCTGATCATGGCCCCCGGCACCACCAGCTCATCCACCAGCTGGCTCAAGTGGCTCCTGACTGCCTGGCGGTTCTTCAGCCGGACGTTCATGCTGACCGATTGCTGCTGCAACGTCTGGATCTCGCTGCTGATGGAGGACAGGTCGCTCTGGAAGCCGCTCAGCATGCCCTCCATACGCTGGGGTGGAGGAAATGATCAGTCGATGTTCAGGGCGAGGCCCGGGACCGCGGGCGAGGCTTTTCTTCTCGTGACGGAGGAGGAGGAGCCCCGCCCTCAAGACTCACCTCCAGGATGGAGTCGCAGGCCGTGATCTGGTTGTGCAGCAGAGCGATGTTCTGGCTCTCCTTGATGTCTGGTGGAGCCAGGCTCAGGGAAACAGCCGTGGGGGGCGTGGTCCGTTTGCAAATCTAAAGCATTTCAGATCCTCAGAGTATCAAACCCGGCATAAATATCTACGGCCACCACCGCTACTTCCCGTTTCCCTAAAGAAGGCGGAGCAGGGTTTTTGGACGCCGGCAGCGTCACCCCCACGGGCCGCGGAACACCACTCCTGGGTCTCGGTTGAAAAAACAGTCGGTAAATCTTTAGCGCGGCGAGGATACAGTCCTTGATGGAGGCCTGTTCAATCCTTTGGAGCTCCACCTCCACCTGCTTGGAATACTGCCTCAGGTCCACACCCTGAACGGGGAGGGGAGGGGGGGGGGGAGAGCGTGCTCGGAGGTCTAGTTTTTGGGTGGCTTTCGTCTCTGACCCGGGCCCCGGGTGTGTCTGCAGACCCCCACGGCGGCCGCCTTACCGTTTTCAGAGCCTCCTTCACCAGGTCGTCCTCCAGGTTGGCCTGGATGTGAACTGGAACGGACAAAGAGAGATCGTCTCCGCAACGGTTTGCCAGCACCGCGTCAACACGCTACGTCAGGTGGTGTTTGACCCGCCTTTCTAAATGGTCAAACGGCTGGCGGGTTCACGCCCGACCACTGAGCGGGAAAGGTCATTCGGACACTTTGAGGACTGGGTGTGAACCCCGGTTGTGTTTGAATCCAGACCCCAAGGCTCCGCACCGCTGCTCGGGAAAACCTTCCCTCCATCCCGTCCTCGTTATCTTATTAACGACTTATTACAAGTCAGACAAAAGACGTGTTTGGTGACTCACTGTCAACTTCATCCAGGATGAACTCGTCGGTGGTGAGGTCCAGGTCGGCCAGGTTGAGGTTTGGGACGTCTCCCTCCATTTGCTACACCGCGCGCGCGCGCACACACACACACACACACACACACACACACACACACACACACACACACACACACACACACACACACACACAAAATGGCCTCCCAACATAAACATTACACCAATCAAACCTTGTATATTTTGAGGTCTCATGCAAACAAGTGATTGAAATGAGGATCTCCTTGAACAAGGCCCCTTCATTTGATCCACATCAGGGGTGGGCGTTGGCCAAAAGCCCGGTTGCCCGGAGCAACTGTGCGACCCTCATTGCCGGGGCCCCGCAGCCCTTACTGCGGTGAGACCGGGATCCAAAACGGGCGTCGTCGGACGTCCTCTAACGAACGTCCTGCGAATTCAATAACGTGAATGGTCACCCCCGACCCCCGACACAGAACTCCACTTCCCCCTCCCCCACAAACCAAGCAGGAAATTCGGCTGGAACCGGTTCGAGCCCCGGAGCTCGACCTCCCCGCGGCGGTTCACGGGTCCGCGCGGAGCGGGAAGGGACCGGGCCCGGAGAGGCGACGCCCTCCGACAGGGGGATGGGGGGGAAGAGGGCGCCGGCGGGGCCGTTGGTTTGGGGTGTGCGGCGGCGAGAGAGAGGGTACCTCGTCCTGTAAATACGCCATGGCGTTCTCCGTGGCGCCGGCCGCCGTGTTTACACCGGAGACAGCCCCGTCCGCCATCGCTGCGGAAAACTACACACCGAGTGTTCCCCTAACCGTCCCCTGGAAACACGGCGTGGGGAGAAAGGTTCCGACCGAAACACACACACACACACACACACACACACACACACACACACACACACACACACACACACACACACACACACACACACACACATATATATATATATATATAAATATATATATATATATATATTTTTTTTTTTTCGAAGTAAACCATGCTATTGTGAAAATTTATACTAAAAGTAATAATTTCACCAAATCGAGTATTTTGTATGTAAATATATATATATTCCTTTTGGGGGGGTTAACAATTTGCCAGTCGGACGGCTTTACGGAGGCGGACCCGCTTCCGCTTCGAAATCCCAAACCCTCTCTGAAAAACCTCGCGAGATCGCGGGGGCTTCCTCTTCGCACGGAACCCACCTCCAAGATGGTGAGGCTGCGACCCGTCCGCCCGAAATGCCGTTCCCATCCGCTACCATCGGGCTCTTGGTCCGACCGCCGCCGCCAGCTTTCACCCGTTGTCGTCGACGCGCACGTCGGCGGCGTGAGGCGACGCCGAATTGGCTCGAATTAGGCCGGATTAAGCGGGTTTGTCCCGCCGATGCCGAGCGGGGCAGACGCAGCCCGCGGCGAGCGGACGCCCGCCGGCACTGATGCTGGCATGCGGTACAAAATGGACCCGCGGTTTTACTTGGGTGTGTTCAAGTCAACATTTAAAGGACGCGGCTGGTCTCCCGGCTTCACTCCGCCCGTCGCACCGGGACTGTCGAAGTGAACGTCCCGAGCACCAGCCTGTGCTAGCTAGGTAGCCTGCTAGCTAACAGCCCTCTGGATCCAGGGAGCCAGCTCAGCCTCTACCACGCGGTTACCACCGGCACATACTAGAGCACAAGGCGGGGGAACAGGTGTTAGCCGGCGGCCCCAGCGTCCTGTGCACCCCGGGGGGGTAACGGCCGAGGTTTCTGACGTGTGTTGTGGTTCAACTCCCGTGTGACGAGCCCTGATGCATGTTGTGCTTCCTCCCTCCCCAGTCTCTAGTCATCCCTGAGAAGTTCCAGCACATTCTTCGTGTCCTGAACACGAACATCGATGGAAGGCGGAAGATCGCCTTCGCCATCACCGCCATCAAGGTGAGACGCCCCGGCCCCCGTTGGAGAGCTGCCGCTGCTGCCGTCCCACGGCGTCCACGGTCACGTCTGAAAACGCAGTGTTTTTCAGGTGTGACGGTGGGCGCCGTTTGGCTGCGGCTGGGCCCCGTCCGCAGTTACGTCTCAAGTGTTTCGTTTTGTTTTTCCTCGCCCTTTTGGGCCTCGTCCGCAACTCGCTTGTATGGTGTGTTCACGTGGAACTTTAGTTTCGACGCCCGGGGGCCTACGAGCGACGACCCAGGTGTGTTGTTTCCCGCGTCAAGGATAAAAGTTTCAGTCCCTCCGACTAAAAGAAGCGGCGTCCACTTTAAGGTGTAGATTCAAGCCGCCTTGGTTCTCTCCGCAGGGTGTCGGCCGGCGCTACGCCCACGTCGTCCTGAGGAAAGCCGACATCGACCTGAACAAGAGGGCCGGCGAGTTGACGGAGGAGGAGGTGAGGGTGGCGCTGGGAAAGGGGTCACTTTGAGAGACGCCCGTGGGCGGAGGTGGGAAAAGGGGGCCTCCGTGTCGCCCGTGCACCCATCCCACCGGGTGAGCGTGGGACACGTGGTTCTACCCTGGAAGCTGAGCAGCTTCAACACCAAACAGTGTGACTGCTCGAGTTTCATCTTTAATTGAGTTTTTATGGATATTAAACCTTGAAAGTCAGTCATTTAAAAGTGAGACATTCAAACATGTTACTCATCTCAACAAGCATTGCTTAAAAAAATTGACATTTCTGGCTTTCTGAAACATGTGTTAAATGGAGCTGGGGGCTTGCAGGCAAGCCCTAAAGGTTAAAGGTGGATGAACACCTAAAAGGTGGTGTTTGAAACGCTGCATGTGTCCAGGTGGAGCGCGTGGTGACCATCATGCAGAACCCACGTCAGTACAAGATCCCCGACTGGTTCCTCAACAGGCAGAAGGACATCAAGGACGGGAAGTACAGCCAGGTAGGATGTGGGCCATGCCCTCACGCCCAAACACGTCAGAGTCAAATTTATGTTTGGTGGGGCGAGTGGTGCTGGCGCTCTCCCGGGGCGCCTCCGCCCGAGAACCGCGACGAGAGCGTCGGGGGGCGTTGCTCCTTTTAAAAACGTGGCCCGTGTCCCCGCAGGTCCTGGCCAATGGTCTGGACAACAAGCTGAGAGAAGACCTGGAGCGGCTGAAGAAGATCCGAGCTCACCGCGGCCTGCGGCACTTCTGGGGGTAAGTCCCGTCACCGCGCCCGCTCCTTCGGGGAACTGCACCATAACGGACGTAGCCCGTCGGCGCCGCAGCACGGAGTAGAAGGAGCGAGGCGGCGCTCAAGCCGCTCGGGCCCGGAACGTGGCGTTGTGCTCTGTGGCCTGGTGTCGATTGTTTTGTGGGGGGGTCGGTGTCTAGACTGGGGGTCAGAAAGGAGGGATGTTCCCAAAATGGCGTCCCGGCCGCTGACTTGTGTTCTTGTCGTCCGCAGCCTGCGCGTGCGCGGTCAGCACACCAAGACCACCGGTCGCCGTGGCCGCACCGTGGGCGTGTCCAAGAAGAAGTAAACTGCTCTGGTGTCAATAAAGATTCACTTTTCAAAAAACAAACCCCGCCTGGTCGCCCTGTTGTCACTGCTCAGTTTGAACCTCCTGTTTTAATCCGCTGCACAATGTCGACGAGGGAAGGGTCCTGCTGACGGCTGCGGAGCCAAAACAAATGTTATGGAGCAAGACAAGATGCTGTGAGCTGGTGGAGGTGTCCCAGAGGAACCTCTCTGTGTTTGTCATGTTACTTTGTGCCAAATATATTTCTATGTTTTGGTATTTGAGCACCTGAAAGGCAGAACGCGTCCGTGTACGGCGCTCCCCCCGGTATTTGCAGCTCAGTTTTTTTTTTTTTTTTTAAATTAAGCCCCCCCCCCCCCCCCTCCCCGGCTTCAGTCAGCAGAGAACATAATGGGTTTCGTGGGCGGGGTGAGGGGCGCCGTCGGCTCCTCCGGGTGGAGCCGTGCTCTTCGCTTCGGGGCTCGGCGGCCGGAGCGATCAACACCTTTTTGTTCCCTTCGTGAAGGGTTTTGAATTCAACACACTCTGAGCTGACCACGTTGAAGGTTGTTTTTAATGGTTTGAAACAGCTTCTCTCCGGGACCCGCCGCTCAGTGTCTCTCTGGGTGCTGTCGCCTCGTCAGGGCGTAGAAGAGCTCCAGGGGTTTTCGCGTTTTCCAGAACTTCTCGTTGACGAGCTCCAGCGTCAGGGAGCCGTTCAACGTCTGGAAGGGAAGGGAGAATTGGTTAACTTGAATGTTTGTTTTGTTTATTTTTTAACTTCCCTGAACAAAGTTAGAGATTCCAAGATTAAAAAAAAAAAAAGATGGAGACAAACCAAGTTTGAAAATATACGGTAAGTTAGTAAAATAAAAAAATACAATACAATAAACCTGTTGATAAACAGGATCTACGAACCCAGGAGTAACAAAGTATAAAAATGACATGACCAATATCGAAGATAAAAAAACAACGATTTGGAAAAGAACAATAAAACTCACTAATGTCATGGCCACTTTATCAGGTACACCTGTTCAATTGCTTGTTAACACAAATAGCTAATCAGCCAATCACATGGCAGCAGCTCGTTGCATGTGGACATGGTGAGGTTCAAACCCACCATCAGAACAGGGAGGAAAGGGGATTTAAGTGACTTTGAACGTGGCATGGTTGTTGGTGCCAGGCGGGCTGGTCTGAGTATTTCAGAAACTGCTGACCTACTGGGATTTACAGAGAACTGTCCCAAAAAAAGAAAACATCCAGTGAGCGGCAGTTGTGTGGACGAAAACACCTGGTTGAGGTCAGAGGAGAACGGGCAGACTGGTTCCAGACGACAGAAAGGAAACAGTCACTCAAATAAGCACCGGTTACAACCAAGGTTTGCAGAACAGCATCTGTGAAGGCACAACACGTGGAACCTTGAAGCAGATGAGCTACAGCAGCAGAAGACCACACCGGGTGCTGCTCCTGTCAGCTCACAACAGGAAACTCAGGCACCAACAATGGAGGAATAGAAGATTGTAAACACGTTGCCTGGTCTGATGAGTCTCCATTTCAGCTGCCACCGTCACATGGTCGGAGCAGAATGTGGTGTAAACAACATGAAGGCATGGCTCCATCCTGCCTGCTGTCAAGGGTTCAGGTTGGTGGTGCTGCTGGTGCTGGTGCTGGTGGTGTAATGGTGTGGGGGATATTGTCTTGGCACACTTTGGGCCCTTAGTACCAGCTGAGCATGGTTTAAAGGCCACATCTTACCTGAGTGTTGCTGCTGAGCATGACCATCCCATAATGAGCACAGGGCAGCATCTTGTGATGCTACTTCCAGCAGGATAATGCAGCACGTCACAAAGCTCAAAGCATCTCAAAGTGGTTTCTTCAACATGACGATGAGTTGACTGTTCTCCAACGGCCTCCACCCTCACCACATGTCAATCCAGTAGAGCAGCTTTGGGAGGTGGTGCAACGGGAGCTTGGCCTCCACCCTCACCACATGTCAATCCAGTAGAGCAGCTTTGGGAGGTGGTGCAACAGGAGCTTGGCATCATGGAGGTGCAGCCCACAAAGCTGCAGCAACTGCGTGATGCTGTCAAGTCAATATGGAGCAAAACCTCTGAGGAATGTTTACACCACCTTCTTCAATCTATGCACCAACAATGAAGGCAACAGGCTCCAAGCAACTACTAGCAAGTACTAGAAAGTACTAGCAAGGTGTACCTAGTAAAGTGGCCGCTGACAGTGTGTGTGTGTGTGTGTGTGTGTGTGTGTGTGTGTGTGTGTGTATATATATATATATATATATATATATATATATATATATATTACAGCATATATATAACTTTATATATTTATAATAATATATAACAGTATATATATATATATATATATATATATATATATATATATATATATATATATATATTCAGCATATATACTGTAATATTTAACAGTATGTATATATACATAATATATATAACAGTATCTTCTTCTTTGTGCTGCTCCCGTTAGTGGTGGCCACAGCGGATCATCTGCCTCCAACACCTTGTGTTCTGCATCTTCCTCCCTGACACCACCCGCCTGCATGTCCTCCCTCAGCAGCTCCATCAAGCTTTTCTTTGGCTTCCTCTTTTCCTCTTGCCTGGCAGCTCCACCCTCAGCCTCCTCCTCCCGATGTAACTCTCATGTCTCCTCCACACGTGTCCAAACCATCTCAATCTGGACTCTCTCACTTTTCCACCAAACTGTCCAACCTGAGCTGTCCCTCTAATGTCCTCATTCTTAATCCTGTCCATCCTTGTCCCTCCCAATGAAAACCTCCACATCCTCAACTCTGCCACCTCCACCTCATCCACCTGCCTTTTAGTCAGTGCCACCGCCTCTAAACCGTACAACATGGCTGCTCTCACTACCGTCCTGTACACCTTCCCCTTCACTCTGGCTGGAACCCTTCTGTCACACATCACTCCGCCAACTCCACCCTGCCTGGACTCTCTTCTCCACCTCTCCCGCATTCTGCGCTGCTTTGGATGGTCGACCCCAAGTACTCTAACTCTCATCTAACTCATCCGCCTTCTCCACCTCCACTGCTTACATTCTCCGCTTTTCTCCGCCCTCCCTCCCATTCAGGCACGTGTATTGTGTCTTACTCCTGCTGACTTTCATTGCTCTTCTCTCTAATGCTGCCTCCACCTCTCCAGGCTCTCCTCCACCTGCTCCCTACTCTCGCTACAGATCACAATGTCATCCGTGAACATCATAGTCCACAGAGACTCCTGCCTGATTTCATCTGTTAACCTGTCCATCACCACTGCAACAAGAAAGGGCTCAGAGCTGATCCTTGATGCAGTCCCACCTCCACTTTGATGCCTTGGTCACGCCTACTACACACCTTACTACTGTCTGACTGCCCTCATACATATCCTGTACCACTCTTACCTACTTCTCTGCCACCCCCGACTTCCTCATTCAATACCACACTTCCTCTCTCTGCACCCTATCATACGCTTTCTATAAATCCACAAAGACACAGTGCAACTCCCTCCAGCCTTCCCTGTACTTTTCCAAACATGTCATCTGTAGTACTCTTTCCTGGCATGAAAGCATTCTGCTGCTCGCTGATCCCCACCGCTCCTCTTAACCTAGCCTCCACTACCCTTTCCCAGAGCTTCATGCTGTGGCTGATCAACTTTATTCCCCTGTAGTTACTACAGCTCTGTACGTCTCCCTTATTCTTGAAGATGGTACCAGTAAACTTCTTCTCCACTCCTCCATCATCCTCTCCCTTTCCAGGATGGTGTCAAACAGTCTCGTTAGGAACGTCACCGCCATCTCACCTGAACATTTCCATGCTTCCCCAGGTTTGTCACCTGGGCCAACTGCCTTTCCACTCTTCATCTTCTTTAATGCTGTTCTCACCTCATCCTTGTTCATTTGCTGCACTTCCTGATCCACTATCCCCACATCATCCACTCTTCTCTCCCTCTCATTTTCTTCATTCATCAGCTCCTCAAAGTTCTCCTTCCACCTTCTCAACACACTCTCCTCACTAGTCAGCACATTCCCATCATTATCCTCCATCACCCTAACCTGCTGTACCAGCTTGGTCCTTTTGTCTTGCCAATCGGTACAAGTCCTTTTCTCCTTCCTTACCGTCCAACCTCTCATACAACTCGTCGTACGCCTTTTCCTTTGCCACTTCTCTCTTCGTCTTGCGCCGCATCAGCTTGTACTCATGTCTACTTTCTTCATCTCTCTGACTTTCCCATTTCTTCTTCGCCAACCTCTTCTGCTCTATGCTCTACTGTACTTCCTCATTCCACCACCAAGAGTCCTTGTCTTCCTTCCTCTTCCCGCATGATACACTGAGTACCTTCTTGGCGTCTCCCTCACCACTTCTGCAGTTGTTTCCCAGTCATCTGGTAACCGTTCATTCCCACCTATTGCCTGCCTTACCTCTTCCCTAACTGGCATGCAACACTCCTCCTTTTTCAACTTCCACCATTTTATCTTTGGCTCTTCTTTCACTCTCTTCCTCTTCTTGGCCTCCAGAGTCATCCTACAGACCACCATCCGATGCTGCCTAGCAACACCACTCCCCTAACACCACTTTGCAGTCACTGATCTCTTTCAGGTTGCACCTCCTGCATAAGATGTAGTCCACCTGTGTGCACCTTCCTCCACTCTTCAATGTCACCCTGTGTTCCTCCCTCTTCTTGAGATACGTATTCACAAGAGGTGAAATCCACCATCTGTCCTTCCACATTCCTCTTCTTGACACCACACCTCCCCATCACCTTCTCGTCACCTATGTCTCTGGTCCCTTGGCCAACATGCCCATTGAGATCTGCTCCTACCACCACTCTCTCTCCCTTGGGGACGCTCTCCACCACTACATCCAACTCACTAAAGAATTCTTCTTTCTCTTCGATCTCACACCCAACTTGGATAGCGTACGCACTGACCACATTCATTATCACCCCATCAATGTCCAGCTTCATGCTCATCACTCTGTCCCACACTCTGGTCACCTCCAAAACACTCTTGACATGTTCTTCCTTCAACACCATCCCTACCCCGTTTCTCCTGCCATCCACTCCATGGTAGAACAGTTTGTACCCGGCTGTGATACTCCTGGCCTTACTCCCCTTGCACCTGGTCTCTTGTACACATAGTACATCTACCTTCCTTCTCTCCATCATGTCAGCCAGCTCCCTCTCCTTACCCTTCATAGTGCCAACGTTCAAAGTTCCTACTCTCAACTCTACTCTACTCTATCTCCCTTCTTCCTCTCCTGCTGTCTCCAGACACACCTTCCCCCTCTTCTTCTTCTTCTTCTTCTTCTTCTTGCACCCTGTTGGCTCACGGCACCAGTGGTGTTCCTTGTTGACTGGAGCCTCCACCCATCCCGTATGGAATGGATGGTTTTTACGCCGGATGCCCTTCCTGACACACTGGCTTGTGCACCCCCAGTGGCTAGATTATAATATACAACAGTGTGTGTGTGTATGTATATATATATATATATATATATATATATATATATATATATATATATATATATATATATATATATATATATATATATATATATATATATATATATATATATATATATATATATATATATATATATATAATTAGTAACTCACAGAGAACTGCCCTCCCAACGTCCTGATGTAGATGGTGTACTGCTTCTCGCTGACGAAGCTCAGACTGGAGCCGCCTCCCTCTCTTCTTCCTTCCATCCCTTTTCCTCTTCCTTCTCCTCCTCCTCCTCCCTCTCCTCCACCTTCCACCCCTCCCTCCTCCAGCGCGATGCGGAGCGCCATGTACTTGGACAGGTGGTCCACGGTGGCATCGGCCGTGGTCTTCACGTACCTGATGC
>NC_137193.1:2300746-2333246 GCF_960531495.2 Zeus faber | reverse complement strand
AGAAATGCTGAGCTCTTGCCACCCCACAGGTCGTCCACAGGAGCTTGGATGGAGGAGCCGTTGCAAGCGCTTCAGGGTGATTACTAAAGAAGCTTTGCAGGTTGAGAATTCGAACTCCACTTGCAGATAAACTGCCGACAGTTTAACTGACACTTAACCCCCAAACTGCGCCCGGGCGCCTCTACATGGCAGCTACTGCCCCTAGATGCTCCGACGTCACTTACTAGGATGGTGAATGCAGAGAACTCACAAATCTTCCAGTTGTGGGACTGATAAGGGTTTATATATATATATATATATAACAAAGACAGTTGATTACATCCCACAGCTCACAAATTTTAATACACCATACATGTCCAGTCATGAAAATATTGAGCCTTGGATTCTTCCACAACCTTTTAATGCAGTAAGCCCTTCATGTGCAGGAAGGAACGATCCCAGACTTGCTTAAAGTTCCCTTTTTGTACCGTTCACTCTCGCGCAATAATGCAACCTGTCAGTGTTAGTCCGAGCTGTGCTGTGGTGACAGCCTGTGGTTAAAAAAAAGGGTTTTTATCACCAAGGACTCCACTTTTATCACTAGCACTTCCCTCCAAAAGGGAAGAACCACAGAGAATTCCCATGAAGCATGTGAGAAGGTGCCACGTGCTTCCTTACATTTCCAACACATTCTATGAGTATCAGGCCCATGTATCATTTTGTCAGTCCCTTTGCCAGATTAACCTTAGATTCTCACACTTCTCTCACTTTGAGTATTAATGTTTTGTATTACACTGCATTACGTTCGGTAAATCAAAGAGCTTCTTCATATTAAGATTCCTCTAAACTTCTGTTAAGTTTGAACACACTCCCTTCTACTCCTTAACTGGAGGTATTTCAAGAATTCCCTTCCCCGTCAACCAACTCCTGGTTTGCTTTAAAAGTTGCATCTCTACATAAATCATTAATCATACATATATCACTCCCCCGCTGACGAGCCCAACTAAATCCATTACATATGGAAGAATAAACTGGTCAAGTAATGGTAATACCATTGATATGTAGTTAAATTGTTGAGCAACCACCATCTTAACAGTATTTATTTGGCCCCAGACTGATAAATTCCAGATTGTATTTTTTTTAGAACAGCTGTAATAACAGAACAGCTGTAATAACAGTTAGAACAGCGGCAATAACAGCGGTAATAACAGTTAAAACAGCTGTTATAACATTAGAACAGCTGTGATAACAGTTGGAACAGCGGTAATAACAGTTAAAACAGCTGTAATAACAGTTAAAACAGCTGTAATAACAGTTAAAACAGCGGTAATAACAGTTAAAACAGCTGTAATAACAGTTAAAACAGCTGTAATAACAGTTAAAACAGCGGTAATAACAGTTGGAACAGTGGTAATAACAGAACAGCTGTAATAACAGTTGGAACAGCGGTAATAAGTTAGAACAGCAGTAATAACAGCGGTAATAACATTAGAACAGCAGTAATAACAGCGGTAATAACAGTTAAAACAGCTGTAATAACATTAGAACAGCTGTAATAACAGTTGGAACAGCTCTTGTGGAAGAAGGCAGCGTCAGCCTGAGACCTGGCTCCACAACTACAGCTCGGATCCACACGAGACCCAAACACCTTCAAGGTTTGGGCCGAGGGTTAATGCCGCGTTTGGTCGCACCGGTGTCTCTTCAGCAGCCACGACTGCGTGAAGCTCTTACCGCACTGTAAACAGCCGTACGGCTTCTCCCCCGTGTGATGGCGTTCGTGTATCTTTAATTTACACGCCTCTATAAAACCCTTCCCACACTGTACACAGACGAAGGGTCTCTCCCCCGTGTGGATGCGTTGGTGCTTCCTCAGACTGCTCGACTCGGCAAAACTCTTCCCGCACTGTTCACAGTTGAACGGTCTCTCTCCCGTGTGGATGCGCTCGTGCCTCGCCAACTTCCTGTATTCAATGAAGCGCTTCCCGCACTGTTCGCACCGGAACGGCCGCTCTCCCGAGTGGACGCTCTCATGCAGCTTCAACTGGGTGACGTCGCAGAAGGCCTTGGCGCACAGTGGGCAGCAGTACCGCTTCTCCCCCGTGTGAATCCGCTCGTGTATCCTCAGTTTGCTCGTGTCGATGAACCTCTTGCCGCACTGTTCGCAGAGGAACGGCCTCTCCCCAGAGTGAAGCCGCTGGTGTACTTTGAGGTGGCTTTGTTTATAGAAGCCCTTCCCGCACTGCTCACACAGGTGCCGCCTCTCCCCCGTATGAACCCGCCGATGCTCTTCCAGTTTGGCCTTTTCCGAAAAGGCTTCTCCACACTGCCCGCAGTGGTGCGGCCGCTGTCCCGTGTGCGCGCCTTCGTGTTTCTTCAGTTTATCCTCGTCGAAGAAACGCTTCCCGCAGCGGTCGCAGTAGCACGGGCCGCCCCCCGCGTGGATGCTCTGATGGGCTTTGAGACGACTTGGCCACCTGAACGTTTTTCCGCACTGGGCACAACTGTGATTTTGCGGCGCGTCTTTCGGCGTCCCAGGGGTTCCCGTTGGCCGAGGCACCGGGGAGGGGAGGTGACTCTCCGCTCCGATCTGGTCGAGTCTCAGCTGCTGGGCATAGAGCTCGCTGTGACTCTTCATATGTCTGCAGATGAAGTCGGTGAACCGGGATGTCCCTGCTGGAAGGAGAGATGGTGAGGGAGAAAAGAATGGATTAGAAAACAGCCAGAGAAGGAACTAAGAATTGAAGTATATCCATTTGGGGACATTCCATCTCCATGACCAAACTGACAGCGAGATAAGCTGCAAAACCTTTGCTGACGACATCAGTGAAGAGTGTATTTCTGATGGAGGGCTTCATTCTTTCCAAACCCCCATTTGCTAGACAAATATCCTTTGTTCGGCCACAGAACATTATTGAGCAAGGTCAGCGGCATGTTCCTGGGGGGCAACTTCAGGCTACGTTGCCCATCCAGCAGCTGGGCATTAGTGACTCCCAGCCTCAAAGAACCAATAACTTGGGAGCGGTGGTACCAATCAACAAGTCAACGTTGACCTTGATGCAGGGCTGGCTGGCTGACAGCTATGGACCACAGGTCCTTCAAACAGCTGGACAGCCTCTGCAGTTGATACAGTTCATACCCTCGGGGTAGTTTATGAAACCTATGATTAGTAGATCTGTGCAGCCTCGTTTTTAAATCCGTAAAAACCCAACCACCATTACATTTCACTGCATATATGTATGAAAGTATGTATATGTATGTGACGAATAAACCTCTTGAACCACCCTGAGAAACGGAAGTAGAAAGCAACTGTGAACCTCTTCCTAAACTATAAAGCCTTTAACCATTTGATGATTTCGGCAAACTATAAATATCCACGAAGCTTAATTAGCATTGTGAATGTCTGTAGTGCTCGAATCATTTTGGTGACGTGTAGTATTTACTATTGAGGAAATGATTTCCTCCTTACATTGATCCGGTCAACCAGCCATGTGAAGGTGACCGGACAGGGCAACTTGGTGGGAGAAGTAATAAGCAGTTACCTGACGGAGGTTCTGTGGTCTCCTCCCAACCTCCATCGCTGTCTTCAGTCTCAGTCTCAGAGCCGTGTGAAGAGAGCAGCTGCTCAGCACCAGCTGGTTCCAAAGCAGCAGCTGGATCTTCTGGATCTAGTTGTACTTCAATTTCTACTACCTGTGTTTCCATCTGTTGAGTTGAGGTGCTGGCTACAGCTTCTGCCTCTCTCTTCACCTCAGTTTGGCTTTGATGAGCACTCTCTCCATCATCGGAGCACCGGTACAGGTCTGGCGGTAGAAACACAGATAAAACAGCCGTGTGAACCCCCCACATTGGCTCATTCCACTATAATTCCACTCATTTTTATGAAAGCTTTCAAGGTTTCTCATCATCCGATCGCTACGGTGCAGATCTGCACCTTGATCAACGTTCGGCACCCTGCAGCGCCGTCAAATCTACGGCCGCAGAGAGTTGGAAATGTCACGACCACAAAAACAGAATAGCAAAACAGGTACATTCGTAAGGGACGGAAGAAGATTCTCGATGCAAAAGTTTAAAAAGAGTAAGATGGCGTGTCATCAACCCCGGGGGAAAATTCAGGAAAAGTGGAAAACTGGCACAGACGCCGGAGGCAGCCGCCGCCGCCAGGGAGTGGTTTGGGATTCAGTGTCTTGGTAAACTACACTTTGGAACCCTGCGCGGAGGAGCTGGGTGCCAGGGTTTGTGAAGAACAGGTGAACATCGACAGCCGGAATTTGGGGATCGGCCGATATTCAGTCTAAATACCAAACCGGGGAGTGGCCATTTCCATTCTAAAAAGGGAAGCCGGTGAATGTAGTCAGCGCGTTTGGCTGAACACAAAGATGTTGGCGAGTTGTCAGTTTCACAAAGCGTGCGAGTGCGATGCATCACATTAATGGCTAGCCGTTTGAGCGTTTCACTTTTTCTAACAAGTTGCAAAATTTAAGGTTTTGATATCAAAAGATAAGATATATAAGAAGTACATTTTTGATAATTCAAATTGTTGATGGGAATTCATTGAGAAAAACCTTGATATCAACAATATGAATTTTTGATATCAACAGTCACATCCTTGATTGCAATTCTGCATTGAAAGCAATGGGAAGCGGTTTGGAAAAAATCAATTATAATCAATAATTGGTATTACTGATATCAAGAATTGGTAATGTTGCTATCAACAATGAGATTTCTTGATATCGATAATTGAATTCTTGATATCAAGGATGTCTGTTTTTGATATCAACAATGTGTTTTTTTTAATATAAAATAGTAGATTTACACCTAGTTCAGTCAGAAACTACTTATAAAAAAAAAAATAAAGAAAAGAAAAGTGAATAAATGCTCATGTACCATTTGCTACAAATGCAAAGGCAACATCCTGGGCAGGGGAATCAAAGTGAAATCTCCAGCACCACATGTTTATCCAGGCCCTTGTCAAGTTACTTATCTGGTCAGTCTTATTCTGTCAAACACGCCATAGTATGTTCCTGCAAGAGCAGGCTGCAGTTTCAGGAGTACTAGGCAAGGGCTGTGACCATAACGCATCGCCGTGGTCACCTGACGTCACCACGGGGGGCTGACCTCATTACTGTCATCACCGCAAATATAAACATATTTTTCTACTCCACTTTTTTGCTGTTGAAAGTTACAGGAAATTTAAAGACAACAACTTTTGTTTAGTAACATCACTGACTGTCCACTTTGCCGTTGCTCTGCTCGTCACTTCAGCTTTGCATACAAGGGATTTAATTTGTGTCCGATTATTATTCATTGTTTCTGCAGCTGAGACAGAGGAATCATATTCAGCTGTTCAATGCGAACGGAACTCATTAAGTTCAGCTGTAACGTTATAGGTGGTTAAGTTGAGGTATAATGTTATAGGTGGTTAAGTTGAGGTATAATGTTATAGATGGTTAAGTTGAGGTATAATGTTATAGATGGTTAAGTTGAGGTATAATGTTATAGATGGTTAAGTTGAGGTATAATGTTATAGGTGGTTAAGTTGAGGTATAATGTTATAGATGGTTAAGTTGAGGTATAATGTTATAGATGGTTAAGTTGAGGTATAATGTTATAGGTGGTTAAGTTGAGGTATAATGTTATAGGTGGTTAAGTTGAGGTATAATGTTATAGATGGTTAAGTTGAGGTATAATGTTATAGGTGGTTAAGTTGAGGTATAATGTTATAGATGGTTAAGTTGAGGTATAATGTTATAGATGGTTAAGTTGAGGTATAATGTTATAGATGGTTAAGTTGAGGTATAATGTTATAGGTGGTTAAGTTGAGGTATAATGTTATAGGTGGTTAAGTTGAGGTATAATGTTATAGATGGTTAAGTTGAGGTATAATGTTATAGGTGGTTAAGTTGAGGTATAATGTTATAGGTGGTTAAGTTGAGGTATAATGTTATAGATGGTTAAGTTGAGGTATAATGTTATAGATGGTTAAGTTGAGGTATAATGTTATAGATGGTTAGGTTGAGGTATAATGTTATAGATGGTTAAGTTTAGGTATAATGTTATAGATGGTTAAGTTGAGGTATAATGTTATAGATGGTTAAGTTGAGGTATAATGTTATAGATGGTTAAGTTGAGGAATAATGTTATAGGTGGTTAAGTTGAGGTATAATGTTATAGATGGTTAAGTTGAGGTATAATGTTATAGATGGTTAGGTTGAGGTATAATGTTATAGATGGTTAAGTTTAGGTATAATGTTATAGGTGGTTAAGTTGAGGTATAATGTTATAGATGGTTAAGTTTAGGTATAATGTTATAGATGGTTAAGTTGAGGTATAATGTTATAGGTGGTTAAGTTGAGGTATAATGTTATAGATGGTTAAGTTGAGGTATAATGTTATAGATGGTTAAGTTGAGGTATAATGTTATAGATGGTTAGGTTGAGGTATAATGTTATAGATGGTTAAGTTTAGGTATAATGTTATAGGTGGTTAAGTTGAGGTATAATGTTATAGATGGTTAAGTTGAGGTATAATGTTATAGATGGTTAAGTTGAGGAATAATGTTATAGGTGGTTAAGTTGAGGTATAATGTTATAGATGGTTAAGTTGAGGTATAATGTTATAGGTGGTTAAGTTGAGGTATAATGTTATAGATGGTTAAGTTGAGGTATAATGTTATAGGTGGTTAAGTTGAGGTATAATGTTATAGATGGTTAAGTTGAGGTATAATGTTATAGATGGTTAAGTTGAGGTATAATGTTATAGGTGGTTAAGTTGAGGTATAATGTTATAGGTGGTTAAGTTGAGGTATAATGTTATAGATGGTTAAGTTGAGGTATAATGTTATAGGTGGTTAAGTTGAGGTATAATGTTATAGATGGTTAAGTTGAGGTATAATGTTATAGATGGTTAAGTTGAGGTATAATGTTATAGATGGTTAAGTTGAGGTATAATGTTATAGGTGGTTAAATTGAGGTATAATGTTATAGGTGGTCAAGTTGAGGTATAATGTTATAGATGGTTAAGTTGAGGTATAATGTTATAGGTGGTTAAGTTGAGGTATAATGTTATAGGTGGTTAAGTTGAGGTATAATGTTATAGGTGGTTAAGTTGAGGTATAATGTTATAGGTGGTTAAGTTGAGGTATAATGTTATAGATGGTTAAGTTGAGGTATAATGTTATAGATGGTTAAGTTGAGGTATAATGTTATAGGTGGTTAAATTGAGGTATAATGTTATAGGTGGTTAAGTTGAGGTATAATGTTATAGATGGTTAGCTTTAGGTATAAGGTTAGACGGTTAGCTTTAGGTATAAGGTTAGACGGTTAGCTTTAGGTATAAGGTTAGACGGTTAGCTTTAGGTATAAGGTTTGACGGTTAGCTTTAGGTATAAGGTTAGACGGTTAGCTTTAGGTATAAGGTTAGACGGTCAGCTTTAGGTATAAGGTTAGACGGTTAGCTTTAGGTATAAGGTTAGACGGTTAGCTTTAGGTATAAGGTTAGACGGTCAGCTTTAGGTATAAGGTTAGACGGTTAGCTTTAGGTATAAGGTTAGACGGTCAGCTTTAGGTATAAGGTTAGACGGTTAGCTTTAGGTATAAGGTTAGACGGTCAGCTTTAGGTATAAGGTTAGACGGTCAGCTTTAGGTATAAGGTTAGACGGTTAGCTTTAGGTATAAGGTTAGACGGTCAGCTTTAGGTATAAGGTTAGACGGTTAGCTTTAGGTATAAGGTTAGACGGTCAGCTTTAGGTATAAGGTTAGACGGTCAGCTTTAGGTATAAGGTTAGACGGTCAGCTTTAGGTATAAGGTTAGACGGTTAGCTTTAGGTATAAGGTTAGACGGTTAGCTTTAGGTATAAGGTTAGACGGTTAGCTTTAGGTATAAGGTTAGACGGTCAGCTTTAGGTATAAGGTTAGACGGTCAGCTTTAGGTATAAGGTTAGACGGTCAGCTTTAGGTATAAGGTTAGACGGTTAGCTTTAGGTATAAGGTTAGACGGTTAGCTTTAGGTATAAGGTTAGACGGTTAGCTTTAGGTATAAGGTTAGACGGTTAGCTTTAGGTATAAGGTTAGACGGTCAGCTTTAGGTATAAGGTTAGACGGTCAGCTTTAGGTATAAGGTTAGACGGTTAGCTTTAGGTATAAGGTTAGACGGTTAGCTTTAGGTATAAGGTTAGACGGTCAGCTTTAGGTATAAGGTTAGACGGTCAGCTTTAGGTATAAGGTTAGACGGTCAGCTTTAGGTATAAGGTTAGACGGTCAGCTTTAGGCATAAGGTTAGACGGTCAGCTTTAGGTATAAGGTTAGACGGTCAGCTTTAGGTATAAGGTTAGACGGTTAGCTTTAGGTATAAGGTTAGACGGTCAGCTTTAGGTATAAGGTTAGACGGTTAGCTTTAGGTATAAGGTTAGACGGTCAGCTTTAGGTATAAGGTTAGACGGTCAGCTTTAGGTATAAGGTTAGACGGTCAGCTTTAGGTATAAGGTTAGACGGTTAGCTTTAGGTATAAGGTTAGACGGTTAGCTTTAGGTATAAGGTTAGACGGTTAGCTTTAGGTATAAGGTTAGACGGTCAGCTTTAGGTATAAGGTTAGACGGTTAGCTTTAGGTATAAGGTTAGACGGTTAGCTTTAGGTATAAGGTTAGACGGTTAGCTTTAGGTATAAGGTTAGACGGTTAGCTTTAGGTATAAGGTTAGACGGTCAGCTTTAGGTATAAGGTTAGACGGTTAGCTTTAGGTATAAGGTTAGACGGTCAGCTTTAGGTATAAGGTTAGACGGTCAGCTTTAGGTATAAGGTTAGACGGTCAGCTTTAGGTATAAGGTTAGACGGTTAGCTTTAGGTATAAGGTTAGACGGTCAGCTTTAGGTATAAGGTTAGACGGTCAGCTTTAGGTATAAGGTTAGACGGTTAGCTTTAGGTATAAGGTTAGACGGTTAGCTTTAGGTATAAGGTTAGACGGTTAGCTTTAGGTATAAGGTTAGACGGTCAGCTTTAGGTATAAGGTTAGACGGTTAGCTTTAGGTATAAGGTTAGACGGTCAGCTTTAGGTATAAGGTTAGACGGTTAGCTTTAGGTATAAGGTTAGACGGTCAGCTTTAGGTATAAGGTTAGACGGTCAGCTTTAGGTATAAGGTTAGACGGTCAGCTTTAGGTATAAGGTTAGACGGTTAGCTTTAGGTATAAGGTTAGACGGTCAGCTTTAGGTATAAGGTTAGACGGTTAGCTTTAGGTATAAGGTTAGACGGTCAGCTTTAGGTATAAGGTTAGACGGTTAGCTTTAGGTATAAGGTTAGACGGTCAGCTTTAGGTATAAGGTTAGACGGTCAGCTTTAGGTATAAGGTTAGACGGTTAGCTTTAGGTATAAGGTTAGACGGTTAGCTTTAGGTATAAGGTTAGACGGTCAGCTTTAGGGTTTCGTCCATGTGTCCTGGGACTGCAGCCTCCTCTATTGCAGGAACACTGTACTCCAAACACGGAAGTAAAAGGTCCGTACCGTGGCGCTTCGGCCTGACAGAGGTTTAGACCCTTTGTTTAAATGGCTCCATGTTTGACTGTAAGATATATATGAAGGGTCCAGACCTGCTCTGCTCAGCTGGACTCCAGGCCTCAGGATGGAAGCCAGCACTCTGTACAGCCTCCGCATCTCCTGCTCCGAGCGCCTCCGTCCGCTCTCCCAGTGCAGCACAGAGCCTTCAAACTCTCTGAAAACGTCTCCTCCTGCCGCTATCACCTTGTCGCTCAGCGCGTCTCTCACTTCTTCTCTCACCTTCACCTTGTCGCACAGGAACAGAAGCTCTCCCACCGCCGCAGAGATTCGCTCTCGTACCGAGAAGGTGACGAGTTGGAGCCGCTCCGCCATTGTTGTTGTCGTCGTGGAGCTTCTGGTCACGTGTCTGTGTCGGAGGCGGCGGGAGAGTGAGCGCTGTGATCTACTTCCGGGTCAAAGAGTGACGTGTTTATTTTATAATATAAAGATTTATTTTACAAATATTTATTTTATATTATAAATATTTATTTTCTTTTATATTTATTTTTGCTTATTTCATATTAGGAATGTTGATTTTATATATTATATATAGTGGTCTAGCCATCACAATTTGTCCCTTGTCAAAGTGTATCAAATGAAATACACACACACACATCTATTACACCACTTTGGATTATAAATCCGGTTTATAAATCTGGATTATAATCTAGCCACTGGGGGTGCACAAGCCAGTGTATCATCAGTGTCGGTCCCAAGCCTGGATGAATAGAGAGGGTTGTGTCAGGAAGGGCATCCGGCGTAAAAACCATCCATTCCATACGGGATGGGTGGAGGCTCCAGTCAACAAGGAACACCACTGGTGCCGTGAGCCAACAGGGTGCAAGAAGAAGAAGAAGAAGAAGGTGTGTCTGGAGACAGCAGGAGAGGAAGAAGGGAGATAGAGTAGAGTAGAGTGGAGTTGAGAGAAGGAACTTTGAATGTTGGCACTATGAAGGGTAAGGAGAGAGAGCTGGCTGACATGATGGAGAGAAGGAAGGTAGATGTACTATGTGTACAAGAGACCAGGTGCAAGGGGAGTAAGGCCAGGAGTATCACAGCCAGGTACAAACTGTTCTACCATGGAGTGGATGGCAGGAGAAACGGGGTAGGGATGGTGTTACATTACATTTACATTTACATTTAGTCATTGATCAGACGCTTTTATCCAAAGCGACTTACAATTGTTCAAACACTGACGGACGCAGCCATCAGGAGCAATTAGGGGTTAAGTGTCTTGCTCAAGGACACTACAGCATGCTAGCAGGAGGAGCCTGGGATCCAACCAGCGACCTTTAGATCACTAGACCACCAGCTCTACCGCCTGAGCCACCATCCCCTAGTGTTGAAGGAGAAACATGTCAAGAGTGTTTTGGAGGTGACCAGAGTGTGGGACAGAGTGATGAGACGTCACAAACAAAGCCCAGGCCTCTGTCATGTTGCGTTACGTGGCTGAAAGCGAGGCGGCATGTGACGTGAGCGAGGCGTCTTTGGGCTTTGATGATGCGAGTGATGACAGACGAGCCCCTGCTGTAGCCCAGTATGTCTTGGGAGTGTTGGAGAAATACAAGTGTGTGGAACAGCTGGGAGCTCAGCCTTATGACGGAGTGTCTGTGATGTCATCAGAGCTCAACGGGGTGCAGGCCAGGATTCACCGAGGCCATATTCACCCACTGTTACGCGCACAAATCGAACCCTGTGCTCTTGCATTCGGCCAAATGCAGCCTGAGTGTAGAACCTTTTTTTTTTTAAAACAGCTGAGGGACTAGGGACATTTTTCAGTCAGTCTACGAAGCGCACCCGCTTACTGGACGACGTCGTGAAGCGACGTTCACCAAGAGCAGCGCCGACAAGATGGAGCTCAAATTGCAGGCTGTAGCAGACAGTAAGCATGTAGCGGTCTGATCTGCGTGCTTCATTCCGCATTATGGGCGAAGATCCAGATAGTTGGGATAATGACACCCTAATGAAGCATCAACCCGCTTTTTCACCACGTCATATGGGAAGGTTTCTGGTGAAAGCCATGCGCTCTTTAGAGTGCCGCACAACAAAGTAGTGGACATTGGAATTTGTTGCGCGCGAATCTGCGACACACAGTTGGAGTCAGAGACAGGAGTCTGACAGCTCCTACGAGCGGTTTGAGCAGGAATGTGCCGTACTCCTCCTGACAGCCAGTGCCAGAAGCCAACAGTCAGTCAGAGATGAGAGGAAACAAATGTTTTATCACTGGAAGCTGGATTCGGTCACTTTGGCGAGCTAGCATTCCTTGGTTTGGTCGACTGTACAACATTTAGACACGGCAGAGCCTGTGGAAACATGCCAGGCGCTTTGAATTTGTGAGAGTGAAGGCTGATCTCATGGCCCCTCGGCCCAGAAGGATCTGACGCAGAGACCGTTCCTGAGGCGACAACGTTACTCCAGCTGGTGCCGACTACACCGGCTACAACAGTGTGCGTGGAAAGGTCGTTCCCTGCTTTGAAAAGACCCAAAACACAGCGTGGCAATGGGACCGGCCCAGGACGCCGCTCACCCCTGGCGGTAATCTCCATCCAGACGGAGGGACTCTCCACACTAAAGGGAGACGAGCAGGACTTTCACAACAAAGTCACAGAGATTTTTATCCAGAGGGAAAGAAGAATGGACTTCACTTACAAGTACAGGTAAGACCATGCATACACTGCAGTGTATCCTCTTATTTGTAGAGTGAGTTTGTCGTTCATTAAATACTAATAGTAATTGTGGAACTGCGACGGCAAAGTAAGAACACGCGGAGGGCGCAGAGCACATGCCCTCCCTCCCCGAGCCGCTATGAAGTCAACGTTCTTCCTCGGCCAAACATGAACTATGTGTGTAAAACACAACCATCCGTCACTGTGCAAGCTGCGCACCAGGTTGTCACTGTGCAAGCCTCGCACCAGGTTGTCACTGTGCAAGCTGCGCACCAGGTTGTCACTGCGCACCAGGATGTCACTGTGCAAGCCTCGCACCAGGTTGTCACTGTGCAAGCCTCTCACCAGGTTGTCACTGTGCAAGCCTCGTACCAGGTTGTCACTGCGCACCAGGTTGTCACTGTGCAAGCCTCGCACCAGGTTGTCACTGCGCACCAGGTTGTCACTGTGCAAGCCTCGCACCAGGTTGTCACTGTGAAAGCTGCGCACCAGGTTGTCACTGTGCAAGCCTCGCACCAGGTTGTCACTGCGCACCAGGTTGTCACTATGCAAGCCTCGCACCAGGTTGTCACTGCGCACCAGGTTGTCACTGTGCAAGCCTCGCACCAGGTTGTCACTGTGCAAGCTGCGCACCAGGTTGTCACTGTGCAAGCTGCGCACCAGGTTGTTACTGTGCAAGCCTCGCACCAGGTTGTCACTGCGCACCAGGTTGTCACTGTGCAAGCCTCGCACCAGGTTGTCACTGTGCAAGCCTCGCACCAGGTTGTCACTGTGCAAGCCTCGCACCAGGTTGTCACTGCGCACCAGGTTGTCGCTGTGCAAGCCTCGCACCAGCTTGTCACTGTGCAAGCTGCGCACCAGGTTGTCACTGTGCAAGCCTTGCACCAGGTTGTCACTGTGCAAGCCTCGCACCAGGTTGTCACTGCGCACCAGGTTGTCACTGTGCACCAGGTTGTCACTGTGCAAGCCTCGCACCAGGTTGTCACTGCGCACCAGGTTGTCACTGTGCAAGCCTCGCACCAGGTTGTCACTGTGCAAGCTGCGCACCAGGTTGTCACTGCGCACCAGGTTGTCACTGTGCAAGCCTCGCACCAGGTTGTCACTGTGCAAGCCTCGCACCAGGTTGTCACTGTGCAAGCTGCGCACCAGGTTGTCACTGTGCAAGCCTCGCACCAGGTTGTCACTGCGCACCAGGTTGTCACTGTGCACCAGGTAGTCACTGTGCAAGCTGCGCACCAGGTTGTCACTGTGCAAGCCTCGCACCAGGTTGTCACTGCGCACCAGGTTGTCACTGTGCAAGCCTCGCACCAGGTTGTCACTACGCACCAGGTTGTCACTGTGCAAGCCTCGCACCAGGTTGTCACTGCGCACCAGGTTGTCACTGTGCAAGCCTCGCACCAGGTTGTCACTGCGCACCAGGTTGTCACTGTGCAAGCCTCGCACCAGGTTGTCACTGTGCAAGCTGCGCACCAGGTTGTCACTGTGCAAGCCTCGCACCAGGTTGTCACTGCGCACCAGGTTGTCACTGTGCAAGCCTCGCACCAGGTTGTCACTGTGCAAGCTGCGCACCAGGTTGTCACTGTGCAAGCCTCGCACCAGGTTGTCACTGCGCACCAGGTTGTCACTGTGCACCAGGTTGTCACTGTGCAAGCTGCGCACCAGGTTGTCACTGTGCAAGCCTCGCACCAGGTTGTCACTGCGCACCAGGTTGTCACTGTGCAAGCCTCGCACCAGGTTGTCACTGCGCACCAGGTTGTCACTGTGCAAACCTCGCACCAGGTTGTCACTGCGCACCAGGTTGTCACTGTGCAAGCCTCGCACCAGGTTGTCACTGTGCAAGCTGCGCACCAGGTTGTCACTGTGCAAGCTGCGCACCAGGTTTTCACTGTGCAAGCCTCGCACCAGGTTGTCACTGCGCACCAGGTTGTCACTGTGCAAGCCTCGCACCAGGTTGTCACTGTGCAAGCCTCGCACCAGGTTGTCACTGTGCAAGCTGCGCACCAGGTTGTCACTGTGCAAGCCTCGCACCAGGTTGTCACTGCGCACCAGGTTGTCACTGTGCAAGCCTCGCATCAGGTTGTCACTGCGCACCAGGTTGTCACTGTGCAAACCTCGCACCAGGTTGTCACTGCGCACCAGGTTGTCACTGTGCAAGCCTCGCACCAGGTTGTCACTGCGCACCAGGTTGTCACTGTGCAAGCCTCGCACCAGGTTGTCACTGTGCAAGCTGCGCACCAGGTTGTCACTGTGCAGGCTGCGCACCAGGTTTTCACTGTGCAAGCCTCGCACCAGGTTGTCACTGTGCACCAGGTTGTCACTGTGCACCAGGTTGTCACTGTGCAAGCCTCGCACCAGGTTGTCACTGTGCAAGCCTCGCATCAGGTTGTCACTGCGCACCAGGTTGTCACTGTGCAAACCTCGCACCAGGTTGTCACTGCGCACCAGGTTGTCACTGTGCAAGCCTCGCACCAGGTTGTCACTGCGCACCAGGTTGTCACTGTGCAAGCCTCGCACCAGGTTGTCACTGTGCAAGCTGCGCACCAGGTTGTCACTGTGCAAGCTGCGCACCAGGTTTTCACTGTGCAAGCCTCGCACCAGGTTGTCACTGCGCACCAGGTTGTCACTGTGCACCAGGTTGTCACTGTGCAAGCCTCGCACCAGGTTGTCACTGCGCACCAGGTTGTCACTGTGCAAGCTGCGCACCAGGTTGTCACTGTGCAAGCTGCGCACCAGGTTGTCACTGTGCAAGCCTCGCACCAGGTTGTCACTGTGCACCAGGTTGTCACTGTGCACCAGGTTGTCACTGTGCAAGCTGCGCACCAGGTTGTCACTGTGCAAGCCTCGCACCAGGTTGTCACTGTGCACCAGGTTGTCACTGTGCACCAGGTTGTCACTGTGCACCAGGTTGTCACTGTGCAAGCTGCGCACCAGGTTGTCACTGTGCAAGCCTCGCACCAGGTTGTCACTGTGCACCAGGTTGTCACTGTGCACCAGGTTGTCACTGTGCAAGCTGCGCACCAGGTTGTCACTGTGCAAGCCTCGCACCAGGTTGTCACTGTGCACCAGGTTGTCACTGTGCACCAGGTTGTCACTGTACAAGCCTCGCACCAGGTTGTCACTGCGCACCAGGTTGTCACTGTGCAAGCCTCGCACCAGGTTGTCACTGTGCAAGCTGCGCACCAGGTTGTCACTGTGCAAGCTGCGCACCAGGTTTTCACTGTGCAAGCCTCGCACCAGGTTGTCACTGCGCACCAGGTTGTCACTGTGCACCAGGTTGTCACTGTGCAAGCCTCGCACCAGGTTGTCACTGTGCACCAGGTTGTCACTGTGCAAGCCTCGCACCAGGTTGTCACTGCGCACCAGGTTGTCACTGTGCAAGCTGCGCACCAGGTTGTCACTGTGCAAGCTGCGCACCAGGTTGTCACTGTGCAAGCCTCGCACCAGGTTGTCACTGCGCACCAGGTTGTCACTGTGCAAGCTGCGCACCAGGTTGTCACTGTGCAAGCTGCGCACCAGGTTGTCACTGTGCAAGCCTCGCACCAGGTTGTCACTGTGCAAGCTGCGCACCAGGTTGTCACTGTGCAAGCCTCGCACCAGGTTGTCACTGTGCACCAGGTTGTCACTGCGCACCAGGTTGTCACTGTGCAAGCTGCGCACCAGGTTGTCACTGTGCAAGCCTCGCACCAGGTTGTCACTGTGCAAGCCTTGCACCAGGTTGTCACTGTGCACCAGGTTGTCACTGCGCACCAGGTTGTCACTGTGCAAGCCTCGCACCAGGTTGTCACTGTGCACCAGGTTGTCACTGTGCACCAGGTTGTCACTGTGCACCAGGTTGTCACTGTGCAAGCTGCGCACCAGGTTGTCACTGTGCAAGCCTCGCACCAGGTTGTCACTGTGCAAGCCTTGCACCAGGTTGTCACTGTGCACCAGGTTGTCACTGCGCACCAGGTTGTCACTGTGCAAGCCTCGCACCAGGTTGTCACTGTGCACCAGGTTGTCACTGTGCACCAGGTTGTCACTGTGCACCAGGTTGTCACTGTGCAAGCTGCGCACCAGGTTGTCACTGTGCAAGCCTCGCACCAGGTTGTCACTGTGCACCAGGTTGTCACTGTGCACCAGGTTGTCACTGCGCACCAGGTTGTCACTGTGCAAGCCTCGCACCAGGTTGTCACTGTGCACCAGGTTGTCACTGTGCACCAGGTTGTCACTGTGCACCAGGTTGTCACTGCGCAGGCTGCCACCTGAACGGCGGCTTCCAGCTCCTCTGTCGGGTTCACGTGCTTGTTAACCTGACTTCCTCCAGCCACGACCCTCCCCGCGCGTCACTGCCGTAAAGCGTCGTATCGCTCCGCATTTCACCCGGGCTGGTCGGGAACCCTTTACCGCAATGCCTGTTGTAGACGCGCACGGCCAAACTAAAATTCCCAGCGCGCCGTTTGACAGATTCCACGAGCAGCGGCCGCTCAAAGCCCCGAAGAGGAACGAGATGATCCGAGGTAGCGTCGCTAAAAGGCTGAGTGGTCGAGGGTTCGAGTCCCAGCCGTGTCCACGCAGAGGCTTAGCATTAGACCGGTGTTAGCGTTAGCACTGTATTAGCCTTAGCACTGTGTTAGCATTAGCCCGATGTTAGCGTTAGCACTGCGTTGGCGTTATCCCGGTGTAACCCGGTGAGGCGTCACACGCTTGGGCTCCAGCAGAACATTGAAAGACATTGTAAAGTGAACGTCCGCAGGATGTATTTAGTAGTATTTACACCGCAGAGGGACATCAGCTGCTGCTCCGCCTTTTACTTTCCTTTCTTCATCCAGCTGCGTGACACACTAACGGCCTTTACTACAGCACTACCACTACAGTACCACTACAGTACAACTACAGTACTACTACAGCTGCGTTACATACAAACGGCCTTTACCACAGAACAACAAATGCACTTTCAACTATTACTACAGTACTACTACTACTACACTACTATTCTTTTCTCACGTCAATAACTCTTGTATTCTTGTCTTGTATTTGAAAATAATCAGAAAATTCTACATATCCATTTAATCATGTAGTACTACACCATGTATACATCAGGTTATATATCCACCTTGCTATTTATACTACTACTACTACATTACTACTACTACACTACTACTGTACTATTTCTACTACTTGATGTTGACCTGTGTTTACTTGCAGGACAGCATCACTGACACTGACATGGAGAAGCTGGATATCTGCAACATGACTTCATCACAGGTGGTGAGAAATACCTTTGTTTTCTTTAGTAAACGCAGGCTTCTCACCAGGTCCTTGAGGTGCTTGAATTTCGTCCTCGGGAATCGAAGTTCTGGAATACCTTGAAAACAGCCGCTTTTGTGCTGAAGTGCGATCATTGGAAAGCGGTGATGTTCCCCCTGGTTTTATAAATCAGATCGTAACCTAATCAAACATTTCCTGAATCTCTTTTTATGATGTAGATGATGCCACGGAAATGTCGATTTAATCCAGCATGGTTGGAAATAGACACTTATAATAGGAGGTGACAATCAGAGCAATAATAATAATAATAATAATACTAATAATATATATATTTATAAAATATGCCAATATCAATACTCGATGATGAGAAGAAGATTATGTATTATCTATCATATATTTGAATTAATAAAGAGTAAAGTAAATATTTGAAAATAAAGAAGTAGTACTTATAAAATTACTTAAGTCCTTGAATTTCATTGAGTAATGGCAGAAGGAACCCTGAGTCAAATATCAATGACTTCATGTGTGTTGCCTCCTACGGCACCAACCTGCCTGTCAGACTGACACCGCCTTATCTCGAGGATTATAGAAACATTAAGCAGCAAAAATAATACATTTAAAACCACCCGGACCCTGATCACACAGCTGCACATTCCAGTGACATGTACAATGTCCACGTGCAATTAAAGGGACAAATCCATTATTCTTCATCCCAATAAACTCAGCGTTTCTGTACCACATCAACTCATGAGATACATTTCCAGGCATTACATATCCGTTCCTCGTTTCTTGTTATAAATTTGCTCGACTGGCAAAAAAACCCCAGCTCAAAATGAATATAGAATGATTGTCAAAACCGTTTGGCTCTGCGAGGTGGAATTTGACGTCATACTACTACTACTAGTACTAGTCTAGAGGTTTGAATGTTTTCCTTGTCTCTCTTTGAGCCTGATGATGGTTCATTATTACAGTCTGTTGTGAAATGTCATCATTTTATCTTCAAAGGTATTCTCAATTGGGGCGTCCTGGTGGCTCAACCAGAGAGGTGTGCACACCATACACAACGCGGGTTCCAATCCGGCCTGCGGCCATTTGCTGAATATGTTTCTAACCCCATTTCCTCCAATAAAGGCAAAAATAGCTGGGGGAAAAAAACAAACAAAATAAAAATATTTGGATTTTTGTGTGAGAAGGCCAGGCGAGTTTATTATTGAAGCATTAAAGTTGTTGAAGCCTGAACTCCAGCTCTACTTGCTATTTCATACCGTTCTCACACCAAAATGAGTTAAAAACAGGCGACACCTTTCCCATCGGCAGGAGGGATGGCGTTTCTTTCTGGTGCGTCACGTTCGACATCAGCAACACGCCGGAAAAGGGGCGTGTCGTGGTGCCAGTGTGATTGGGAGCAAAACCGTAGAGGAGACAGCAACGTCACATAAAACTGTAAAACCTGGGGGGAAAAAAGCATTTTGAGCGTGGGGGTTCTCCGCTCTGGTCACTGTCGCACTGCGCCACTCACAACATTCCACGGTCCCCCCTGCGGGAAAAGAGTCAATAACTTCCGATTTTGGATTCTAAGTGGGATGTGAAATGATGGAAAACAGGGATATTCCTGTCTGTTTGTGAGCCAGTCGCAACTTCAATGCGTGCCGCATCGCGTAGGTGAAATGAGCGGGTCGGCCCGGTGGTCCTGTTCACATCGGAGCCGATCGGAGGTGGAGCCAATTAAAACCCGGGTCTATTGCCAGGTCCTTTGACCCAGGGCAGAGACCCGGGTTTTTCCTTTTCCACTGATGACAAATGCCGGATGTGAGCGGGTGTTACCCGGTTTTTGGTGCGGTGGGAAAGGGGTTTTATTTCTTAGTTATAAAAGTCTGTGTGTTTGGTGCTTGCAGCCGGTGCTCCCCTACATCGTGATCACACACTCTGCAGCGCCGCTCATCTCGCAGCTGCAGGGACAAACCCTGACCACGCCCATCATCTACACACATCCAATAGGAGAGCAGCAACACAGGAATCAATCACACATCCAGCCAATGGGCATTCAGCAAGGTAAAGTACCTTCAAAGCAACATAAGAAGCATTTTTACACTAAAAGTGTCGGTGACTTGAGTTTTCCTCCCTGTGTTTGTTTGTCAGCGTTGCCTCCAGAGCTCCAGCAGCTCTCTGTCTGTAAAGAGGAGCTTCCCCCTGAGCAGCAGGAGGAGGAGGAGCCGGGGCCCCCGCACATTAAAGAGGAAGAGGAGGAGTTCCCCGTGAAGACTGAACATGATGAAGAGTGCGCTCAGTGGTCCCAGCTTCATCAGCGCCAAACTGAGGAGGAGAGAGAGGCAAAAGCTGTAGCCAGCACCTCAACTCAACAGATGGAAACACAAGTAGAAGAAATAGAAGTAGAAGTGGATCCCGAAGATCCAGCTGCAGCTTTAGAACCAGGTGGTGCCGAGCAGCTCCTCCCTTCACACTGTTCTGAACCTGAGACTGAAGACAGCGATGGAGGTTGGAAGGAGACCACAGAACCTCCGTCAGGTAACTGCTTGTTTTCTCTTGCTTAGTCATTAAGTTGGGTAAGTTTTTATTTAATCTCCTCACCCTATGTCTTAGGGTTAGCCCAGCGACCTTGCGATGGAGCCTCATTTCGGCTCCCTGTACACCGTATTCTATCGGTCACTTCCTAAAGCTGATGAACATCTGTGATCATTGGAACAAAGATTGACCGGTGAATTGGGATTTCCTCTGGTACAGGGGCCGCATAACTGCAGAAACCTCCTTCATCGGTCTTTCAATCTCATATTTCCATTCACCCTCACCCATCCACACAACCCTGCACTGCTTCGTCATCCAACACTTGTACCTCTTCTAGCAATGAAGCAGTGGAAGATGTTCATATCAGTTGGTGTTAAGTGAGTGGTCTACTTCTTCTGCTGACCTCATACAACAAAACATTAACCCGAAAACTGTGAGAATGGCTACAAATATCATAGCGTATCTGGCTAACATCGCTCCGTAACTACCAAACAGATCCTCCAACCAGCCGGTACATGAAAACTGCCCGTGTCCTGTGCCTTGAACTCATTAGGCACGCCTCTGGGGACGCCTATGGTGTCTATGTAAGTTGGGTTGTAGGGGTCATGTTCCGCAGAGCATAGGTGCCAGCTAGTGGCTGGGCCGGATCCTGCAAGTGGTATTTGAAGCATGGCCAGCGGGGCGACGAGAGCCACTTGGGCGCACAGTCCCTTCCAGCCACCGGGCAGGATGCTTCGCAAATGGCCACAACAGGCGAAGAACAGGTCCACTGTCCGACAGTCATGCTGCTACCAGGCGGAAAATGATGCTTCGTTGACCGGTGACGTTATCATGGGGTCTCCTATCCCCCTTTTTTAACTTCCCAGACCGTTACACAGTTTCCAGTAAAGTTCATCATGACCTTTGTTCCCTCTTCTTTATTGAAACATTCATTAGCATTCACATTCACAACATTCACATTCATTAGCCTCAGTCCCTCCTGGGAAGCAGGTCAGATGTCGCCCGCTGCACGGCAGTTCGACGTCGTCTCAGTAATGGATGGGCAGGAGCCATCGGTGTTGCAGAGGTTGTTGGGGCCATCTCTGAGGTTGTGAGGCCCCAGATTACCAAACCGGCTGTGGTTGCCACCGAAGTCGTGAACGACCCCGAAGGCGTGTCGGCTGTCGGTGTAGACAGTAAGAGCTTGCCGCCAGTCATAGTGTATGTTTGGTCTAGGTTTGGCAAAGCCAACGTTGGCGCCGTGCT
Source organism: Zeus faber (assembly GCF_960531495.2). Lineage (NCBI taxonomy): Eukaryota > Metazoa > Chordata > Actinopteri > Zeiformes > Zeidae > Zeus > Zeus faber. Next base: position 2,312,061 of record NC_137193.1, on the reverse strand, counting down.
GAGGGCCCTTTTCAGGTCCTCAAATGCAGTGTCCGCATCGTCGTTCCTTTGTACTTTGTCCTGTCAGTCTAGTTATCCAGTTATCCAGCTCCTGCAGTAGCCAGTGCACCCTAGAAATGACATAAATTGTTTCTTAGTGTGGGGGCGAAGTATTTTTAGAATCACCTCCACCCTCTCTGACCTATTTTCTTACCGTTTTCTGAGAGGACGTGTCCTAGAGAGGTCACTTCTGAACAGGCTACTTGTAATTTTGACTTTCCTACTTTGTGGACTTTTTTGCAAGGTATTTTAGCAATAACACTGTGTCTGCCTCACATGCTTGTTGGTTAGGGTAGCATATTAATAAATCATCGACATATTGGCTTAGCGTGCTTCCATGCTTGAACGTGAAACCATCAGGGTTTTCGTCTAATGCCACACTGAATACTTCAGGGGACTCCGTGTACCCCTGGGGCATGTGGGTCCAGGTGTAATGTTTACCATTAAATGTGAAGGCAACCACTGCTGAGACATCTCTTCCATCGGTATACTAAGGAACGCGTTTGCCAAATCAATCACAGTAAACACCTTCGCGTCGCCGGGTACTTGGGCCAGTATGGTAGTGGAATAAGGGACCACCGGGATGCGGCAATGAACAGCCTCATTTACCCCCCTTAGGTCTTGTACAAATCGCTTATTCAGTGTTACATGGGTAATTGGGGCATGGTATCACAATTCCTCTTTCTAACAGTGAGTCAAACAGGGGTACAATGCCGATCTCAGCCTCCCTTTTCAAAGGGCGGTTTGCATGGCCTGTATGAAGATTTTGGATGTAGTGGGGTAGCTCCAACCATCAGGCCCACATTGTGTTTGTCCTGAGCCCACAGGTGCTCGGGCAGAAAGGCCAGGATCGCCTCTTGAGCTTTTGTCAACACGCACTGTAAGAGCCCCGTGGTGGAGCCATACTCCTGTTTACTTGGCACCAGGTATACGGCTTGGTGGGCAAGGAACACCTAGTTCATATGTTCTCAGTAGATCCGGCCCCTGGGTGCCCACGGGGTCCTCCCGGGGCCATGGCCTCCCAATCCCCAGTCCGTCCAGCCGATCCGTCCACCTCCCCAGATCCTCACAATCCTGGGCAGGGTCTTTTCCTGTGGGGCATGCTTCCTGGTACATCGAAAAACTTCTTGAACTCTGTTTTTCTCTTCTTGAGAAAAACACTTGCCGTTACCCGTGTCTCATCCCAATAGAGATATTTTGCCCTTGCCAGGGTTGTCTCTTTCCCTTTCTCAAACCATTTACGCTCCATTTCAGGGTCTGCTTTGGCGGCTAAAAATACTGTCACATGTTAATCTTCTGCGGGCATGACATCTCCGGGACATACCCTATGGGAATGCCTTAATTACTCTGTCGTAACTGACCTCGGACCATCCATTTCTAAATCCAGGGAATAATACAACGAGGGTCTTGACCACACAGATTTATAGGGCAAACCGCTGTATAAACGACTGTTTCACTTGCCGGCCAGGGCCCTTTCCCTCCCTGTCCTCCACAAGAACAGGGACAGTGAAAGTCTCCACTCTTGGTCCCTCCAGCCCCGATGTTGCAAATAGTTTGCCCGTTCGGGGCCGGGAGGAGCATCAGTTCAGACAGCCGTATGACAGAATGCCCTGAATCTACCAAAAACTTTAACTTTTGTTCCATTACCAAGAGTGTGATTACGGGCAGCTCAGCGGCTGCTGTTATAGAAGAAAAAATACACACATGAGGCATTATGTTTTTCTTTTTCATTTTGTGGGGTCTCTGTGGTGCTGGTTGTGTGGTTGCTGTATCTCTACCTGGATGGTCCGCTGAGTGGTCGAGTGGTTGTCCTTTTTCAGCGTGTACAGCATGTGCGCACGCACTGTCCAGCTGGGCTGTTTCGTACCCGATGCAGGTGGTTTTAGAAGTTCGGCTGATTTCAGGTTTTAGTCCATCCAGGAAACAACACTCTCATTGTTGTTCATGGGGAGAGGGTTTGCTCCCCAAATCCCCCTTTGGGGAGTCGTCATTCCACTGGCCTGCCTGAATATGCCTTCCAGGCGGCTGAGATATGCTCCCGTCAGTTCATCGTCTTTCTGTGTACAGTCCCGTACGGTTGACCAGTTCACAGTCCGACGGAACAGCCCGTTGATGCAGTCCGGATACTGGTTGTGTCGGGCTTGTTTGTCTGCACCCTGTCCTTCCTCATCGACCCACAGAACGTCCTCCGGGAAATCCCCCCGGCAACGGTCCCAGTCTGCGCCAAGATTGTGGCGCAGAACCGAATTCACTTCTGTGAGGGTGGGTCGATGCGTACGGATCAGGGCACAAAGTCTTGGATGAAGTCTTCCGGGTCGTCTTTCTTCGGGTCTGAGAGGCTGTTAATGATCGCAACCACCTCCGCAGCTTTGTATGGACGGAAGACGTCCATGACGGCCCCGGCTGGGCCAGCGGGATCAGGGCAGGAGACCATGGGCATCTGGACGGTGATCGGGGCGGCCCGGTCATCCGGATCAGTCGTCTCGTGTTCCTGGGCTGCACAGCCTCTAGTCAGGACGGGTTTGCGGACGTAGAACGGGGCCGCGGCTGGTGGTGTGGTCATCAATGGCGGATACTGCGCGGGGGCGTCAGGCCCAACACTACAGCCAGCAGGGGCAATGGCCACGGTCCATCTAAGCTTGGGTCAACTTTGGGAATCTGGCCGGAGCTAGGGTTATTTTGCTCTGCAGATGTATTCACACATTTCTTCTCCCTTGTTATCGCTTCTCTCTCCCACATACCTCTTGGCATTGTTTCTTGTGCCGTTTGACCTTATTGTGCTAGCTTCGTCCTCCATCTATTCGTCTTGTGCTAAAACTACCATTTGTCGGGAAACCAAGTTTTTCCCAGAAGCCCAATGGTCCCACCATGTTTATCAACCATCATTTTTGCTGGACCTGTCCATTCAGAGGGGCCCTTTCATTTCGACCCAGACTTTCCCATACTGGCCGTTTACCGTTAACACTTACAGCGCCTTTAAACAAGAAGAAGAAACTTTAAATACATCCCAGGCTTATATTGAATTGTTGTACTCTCACCTTTACAAGCGTAGTTTGTTTGTGGATCTCATATCCTAGATTCTGTCCGATCAGCTTGACTCAGGCTTCACCTCCCGTTACGATTACGTCACGTCAGTTAAGGCTTCCCTGGTCCCAGACCATGGCCGTACAGTTCGACCTGCTACCAACGGGGGTGGTAGCTCAGGCGGTAGAGCTGGTGGTCTAGTGATGTAAAGGTTGCTGGTTGGATCCCAGGCTCCTCCTGCTAGCATGCTGTAGTGTCCTTGAGCAAGACACTTAACTCCTCATTGCTCCTGATGGCTGCGTCCGTCGGTGTTTGAACAATTGTAAGTCGCTTTGGATAAAAGCGTCTGATCAATGTAATGTAACTATGTAACTAACCTGTAAAGGAGATTGGGTCAGAATCTGGAGTTAGAGATCCTGTTCGTGAGGCCAAAGAATTGTCGTGGAAATTTCAGCCACTCAGGTGGTGGTCGATGCGTGGGGTGAGGTAGTTCAGGTTAAACAGAAAATACAACAACTGTAAGTTAGTCTCAAGTTTATTGTCCAGAAGATCACGATCAGCATGAACATTGATCAGTTTGAACATCTTCAATATCTCAGCTTAACAACTTGTAATTGTGACCCTCCCGACAACAGGGCCAACAGTACAAAATGTTCCTGTTGCTGTAGTAAAGCAGATATGCGGTTACAAGCGGGCATAGGGTTAGTTCAGTGTTTTCCATTACAGTTGCAACAATGATTAAGCTGTAAATTGAGAGCTTGCTCTCTCCGCTCAGCTCCCTCTTCACCATGAAGGTACAGTGCACGTAATCTCTTACCATCACTGTGAATATTACCGAGAGATCCCTTCACACCCTGCTCAGGTAAGCTGCTCTCTCAACCCTCTCAACCCAGAAGACACAAGCCACCTTTTTTCAGGTGAGAACGATGGTCTCAGACCTGTAGGTGCTGACTCCTCTTTACCACAACACACTCGGTCGCAAACTGTTCCAGTGCATGCTGGGAGATCACAGTCTGATGAGGCAACGGGGACGACATCATCTGCAAAAAGCAGAGCCGCTCCCCTCACCCCCACAAAAACTGGATACCCTCCTGCCCTCGGCTACATTTTGATTTCCTCCATGGAAACCACAAACAGAACAGGAGGTTTCCAACACCCACAGGGACGGGATTTGACTTAACACAGAGGATACCGACGCAACTCTTGCTTTTCAAAGCCAGGACGGAATCTGCTTCATTCCTCCTGCGTCCAAGTTTCCACTGCCCCCCATCCTAGCCTGCTGCCCACCGGGCACTGCACGCGACCCTGATGGCTTGAACTGCGGGTGGCTATTTGGTTGTTTCCCCAGGGTGGTCACACTCAAATTCAACTCATAATAGTTTTTAATAATAATAATTTGCAGCGTCTTGACCACCTGTTCTTTTATATACTGCAGCAGCTATACTGTATATTTTTGTAATCCACTGTCTTTTCTATCTCTTCCTCTCTTCTTCTAGCTGTGGAATCCCCTTTGGCCCAGACTCAGAGGTTTTTCTGCCCCGAGTGTCTGTCCTCCTTCACGTCTCAGCTCTTCCTCCACAAGCACATCAAGAGGAGTCACAGCGAGCTGTACGTCCAGCAGCTGAGGAGCGGAGGGATCAGGGCGGAGAGTCTCCTCCCCTCTGCAGCCTCTCAGCCAATAGGAAGCTCCGGAGCCGCCGGGAAACAGAAGGACAAAGCGAGAACTCACTGTTGTACTGAGTGTGGGAAAACCTTCAGCTGGTTAAATGAGCTCACCAAACACCAGCGTGTCCACACTGGAGAGAGGCCGTATCGTTGTGACCAGTGTGGGAATAGTTTCACCCAGTTAGGAAATCTGCAGACACACCAGCGTATCCACACCGGAGAGCGACCGTACCACTGCCGAGAGTGTGATAAGAGCTTCAGCGACAGAAGTGCATTAAGTACACATCAGCGTCTTCACACCGGGGAGAGGCCATACCAATGTGAACAGTGTGGGAAAAGGTTCAATACAAACGGTAACCTCACGGTTCACCAGCGCATTCACACGGGGGAGCGGCCGTACCAGTGTCCGCAGTGTGGGAAGAGCGTGGGCAGTGCCAGCGCTCTGAGGACGCATCAGCTGTTCCACAAAGGAGAGAAACCGTACCACTGTGAAGAGTGCGGGAAGAGCTTCTATCTCAGAAGTCACCTAAATAGTCATCAGATTATTCACACGGGAGAGACGCCATACCAATGTGACCAGTGTGGGAAGAGCTTCAACCGGTCCTGGCTGCTGAAGAAACACCGTTGCGTCCAAACTGCCGACTGAACCTCCCCGTCCTCATTGTAGCCTCTTTCAAACCAATCGAGTGTTTGGGTCTCAGTGTAGTCTCTGGGACATTATTTGGGCCAATCCCAATTTCCATCCCTTGGCTACGACTAGTTTTGGAGAGCCCTCGACTGGGCCGTGGCCCTTCAGAGCAGAGTCACAAGGCGAAGGGGTTGAAATCCTTACCCGGGAAATGGGACACGTTACGTCACGTCGCACATCGGCGGCGGGGCTCAATGCGTCCCGTCGACAGAGGTTTCCAAAAAGCTGGCAACCGGTGCGGTGTTACCAGCAGTGCAGGCTGTAAACACTGCACTCTGTTTCTTTTGCTGGTGGATTGGTTTTCAAGATTCATCAACGGGATGTGGAAATAACCACATAGTCACTCACAAATGGCTGTTTAGTTCTATTGACATCGTGGATATCAGTTTTTCTGAAATGCGTGTTGTAACGATCCAGTTAAATGTTCCTTTGCATCTACATTAAAGTAAGATATTCCAACGGACTTGAAAACAAATGACGCGCGATTATTTCCGCAGATATGGGCCTCCTACCCCGCACCGGAAGCCATGTTCCGTTTACACTGCCTGGGTTCACCAAGCCTTCTGGGAATTTTCTTCCACCGCTTCGTTTGGAGTCTGCGTCTGACAACGCTCCGTTTGGAGGGCCACTTGGAGGGCTAGGTGACCACTACCCCTGGATCCCAAAAGAAGCGGGACTCCCTACCCTCTGCGGGAGCGGCTAAAATGTTGGATTAGGGCCAAGTGGGGTGATTGGGATTGGCCCTTTATGTTGTGTTGTAAAGTGTTGCAGTAAAATCAAGTGTTCGATGTCCCAACAATCAGCACAAGTGTGCTGAGGTTAGTTGATCAGTGACGCCGTCGAGACTGTGCTGCAGACGCCGGTCCAGCACATGACCGACTTGTCTTTTGGAAACATTGGACTGAAGAGCACCTGCCTCCACTCCAGGAAAACTAACAGTGGTCATCAGCCAAGAGACGTTTCCAGGGTGGAGGTGCTGTGATGGCGGTGGACTCGATAGCACCCCGGACTCCTGGTGCTTGGAAGTCATGGAGGCGTCTCATTTAAAGTCCAGATAAGAACAAACAAGTCAGTTGTTGATTATAACGCATAACTTAACTGTGTGAAAATATAATTGTATAATTGCTTGTAATCTATTGCTGAATGATTGGAAGGTGTGGCTAATTTATAGCTACATCTTTCTGCTTTGCCTTTGTTCTGCAAAACACAGGTTTAATAAAATGTTCAAAACCAGCCTGAATAAATCATCCTTCTTCCTCCTTATTCTCACCTTTTGACTTTATTACATTAGACATTGACCAACACAGCCCTATTGTAAGCACCTCAACCCCTCAATTATAGTAATCCCATTTGCTTTGGAATAGGAATTCCCTCTGAGAATACCTAGACACAATATCCAAATTTTGATCGGCTCTTAATGTCCTGGCTTCCATTTAAATGAGTTTGTTTTTGCTGTTGATTGACCCAGACAAGGTGACGGTAAACAGACATGTCTGGGCTCTACTTGTCATCACTTCTGGCTAGTTTGAATGCAGGCATAATTGGGGAGATTTAGCATATAGGAGTGAGCTTGAAGCGCCACAAAACTGCGGACACATGGGAACACTGAAGCGTACATGTGAATGGGTTTGTTCACGCAAAGATGGAGAGCTACGGAGATAGATTTGTCAGATGAATAAATCCGTGTGTAAACCTGTAATCTGTAAAACACCTTCCAAAAATAGAAATAAAGATTTGTAAACTCATAAAAAATATTTTGCAAATATAAAACAGATCTGCAAATTCACCAATTCCACAAATGAAACAATATCGTTGAATACATTAAACACTGTGGAAACATTTTATAGGTAGAAAAGGGACAAATAGGGACGGGCGACGACCAGGACCCCAACGCCCCAAAGTCGTCGTGACGGGGATGATGGTGCGCTTCTTAGGATAAAATGAAATTGCAAGGAAAACAATGATCAACTATCACATTTTGTTTGGCAGGATGAGGATCCAAAAACTGAGAAGATCCACTCCACTCCATCCTTGCCAAATGAAGGTAACGTCAGGTCAATGGTCGCCTTTGGGTGTTCCATCTGATGGACTGGATGTCAGGAACAACTACCCACAAGTGTCTCTCAGCTAGATGACCTCTGGCCTCCCAGTCAATGTGGAGGATGTGTAACCCTAACCAAAAAACACACTTACACTTTCTTATTCTTAATTCTATTCTTCTGCTGTGATATACTGTTATATATGTATGTATGTATGTATATACATACTACAAAGAAGTATACATAACATACATTCTACATACCGATTGTACATATTACATATTGCTATATCCACATATTCCTACACATATACTGCTACATAAATTGAGATGAGACATGCCCATATTACTACACTCCAGTACATACCTAAACCTCTGTTATATAGGCTACATGCTGAGACATTCTATCATTATTAACAATAGTCACGCCTGACCTTAGGTCCAAAATGATCTCACCGTCATCGGAGGGGTGGCAGGAACACGTCCGCCATGTCATGTTGTGAAATACCCAGCAGGGGTCAAAGACACAGGGGGCTCCCTTTCCAAATGTTCAAGTTCAAGAGGTTTATTTGTCACATACATATACGTACGGTCATACATATATGCAGTGAAATGTCATGACACCCGGTGATTGCGCAGAATAAGTTCTAAAAATACTAAAAATACTAAAACGTGTGTAACCGACACGAGGTGCTCGCGCAGGCGGCTGCGAGGGGCGACGGTGCAGTCACTCTACAGAGGCAATGAAAGGCCAGAGCACATTCAACAGGATTTATTGACGAATGAATGAATAATGAGTAAAAATATGAGTATTTTTTTGTATGAACAAATAAATATCTTAATATGTCGTTTCACTAAATATAAGTATACTTGTATGTATATGTAACAAATAAACATCTAAATATGTAATTTACTACATATATGTATGCTTGTATGTACAGGTACATCTCATAAAATTAGAATATCATGAAAAAGTTCAATATTTTTGTCACTCATTTCAGAAAGTAAAACCCAAATATGATATAGATTCATTACACATAGAGTGAAATATTTCAAGCCTTTATTTCTTGAAGTTTTGATGGTTGTGGCTTTAGATGATGAAAAGTCCAAAATTCAGTGTCTCAGAAAATGAGAATATTACATAAGCTCAATATTTTAAACAGAAATTGATAAGTATGTTCATTTTTATGCACTCAGTACTTGGTTGTGGCTCCTTCTGCTTGAATGACTGCATGGAGGCGGCGTGGCGTGGAGGCCCTGCTCAGGTGTCATGGAGCCCAGGTTGCTTTGAGAGCAGCCTTCATGTCATCTGCGTTGCTGGGTCTGGTGTCTCTCATCTTCCTCTTGACAATACTCCATAGATTCTCTATGGGCTTCAGATCAGTCTGCTGGCCCGTCAAGCAGAGTGACACCACGGTCATGGAACCAGCTTTTGGTACCTTGGGCAGTTTGGGCAGGTGAAAATGAAATCAGCATCTCCATCCAGCTTGGCAGCAGTAGGAAGCATGAAGTGCTCTAAAAGGTCCTGCTAGATGGCTGTGTTGACTGTGCACTTGAGAAAACACAGTGGACCAACACCAGCAGATGACATGGCGGCCCAAATCATCACCGGCTGTGGAAACGTCACTCTGGACTTCAAGCCATGTGGATTCTGTGCCTCTCCACTTTCCCTTCAGACTCTGGGACCTTGATTTCCAAATGACTTGCAAAATGTACTTTCATCTGAAAAGAGGACGTTGGACTGAGCAACAGTCCAGTTCTCTTCCTCCACAGCCCAGGTAAGAGGCTTCTGACGTGGTCTCTGCTTCAGGAGTGGCTTCACACGAGGAACGCCACATTAGCAGCCCGGGCCTCGGGTCAGTCTGTGCGTTGTGACTCCCGCCTCAGTCCACTCCTTGTCAAGCTCCCCCAAATCCTTGAACGGGTTTAGCTTGACCATCCTCTGGAGGCTGCGCTCATCCCTTTTCCTTCCACTCAGCTTTCTATGAACATGCCTGGACACGGCGCTGTGTGAACAAGCAGCTTCTTTAGACCTTGAGTGGCTCAGCCTCCTCGTGGAGAGTGTCAGTGTCTTCTGGAATCACGTCAGCAGTCTTCCCCAGGACGCCGTAGCCTCCTGAGCCAGGCTGAGGGAACGTTCCCAGGCTCAGGAAACCTTTGCAGGTGTTTGCTGCTTTGTAACGGCATTTTAGCAGCTGCTCTCTTCATCCCATGAAGTTGTGGCAGAAACCTTCCTCATTCTGCCATTATCTGCACCAACCCATCTGTGCTCTGAATCAGCCACAGATCTCTTCACAGTACGATGATCACGCTTAAGTTTTCCTGAAATATCTCATGTTTTCATACCTCATCCAGGGCGTTGCACTATTTGAGGCTTTTCGGCAGCAGAGATCCTTTTTCTTTCCCATATTGTTGAAACCTGTGGCTGCTTAATAATGTGGAACCTCCTTCTTCAGTAGTTTTCCTTTAATTGGACTCACCTGGCAAACTAATTATCACAGGTGTCTGAGATTGATTCCAGTGATCCAAAGAGCCCTGAGACACAACACCATCTATGAGTTGAATTGAAAAACAAAACATTAAACTTAAATCCAATTTGCATAATCATTTGAAACACGGTGTATATTCCATTTTTTATTTACCTGAAAGCAACCGAATGGCAAAACAGGCATATCGGCAATTTTAGTGAGGAAGACAGCAATAAACACATTCAGACAAGGTCATTAAAATGTATACATTTTATAAATAATAGTATATATTTTTAATTTAACTGTATGATAGATAACATTAGAAAGCGGAACCTGTCATAAGTCAACCAATCCATCTCGTTGAGGACTGCTGAGCAGCAACACCCTCTGCCACGGCCGGTCCATCTGTACCGCTCCTGACTGGGCTAGGAGGAAGGCATCTGTTACCATGGTAACTAAGCTGGCTCTCAGGAAGTTTCACCAGAGAACTGAACCGGACGCTTATGACGTACTCAAGCTATTTGTGAATAGCCTCTCGGGAAGCCAACCGCAAAACTTGCTTCTGGAGCTCCAGCCGCAGAACAAAGGACAAATAATATCATGAGACTTTCAGTAAAACAGAAAAATAAATGACACGTGATGCTGCAGAAAAGCCTGACACATATCTCGGTTCCAGAATTGAGATCTGGCACATCAAAGGGAGCACGGGACACTTCTGAGCACTTCAGCTTGTGACGATTGTGGGGATCGAACTGTGGCCCAAGGTACACAAGTCGGCACAAACGGGTCCCGCAGGGTTTTCAGCGCGGGCCTGAGGAACGACTCTCAGGTGTTTGATGGATACGGCTCTGGATCTACACTGAGAACAGGTTGTGGTTTTAAAAAGGTCACAATAGGCGCGGGGAGGTTCAGTCGGCGGTTTGGAGGCAACGGTGTTTCTTCAGCAGCCACGACCGGTTGAAACCCTTCCCACACTGCTCACATCGGTATGGCGTCTCTCCTGTGTGAGTCATCCAGTGCTCCTTGAGATGCCCTTTCAAATAGAACCTCTTCCCACACTCTTCACAGTGGTGCGGCTTTTCCCCCGTGTGAAACAGCTGGTGGATCCTCAGCGCGCTGGCGCGGTGGAAACTCTTCCCGCACTGTGGACAGTGGTGCAGTCCCTCTCCCGTGTGACCGCGCTGATGTAGTTTGAGGGAGCCTTTGGTCTTAAAACTCTTCCCACACTGCTCACAGCGGTGCGGTGTTTCTGTTGTGTGACAGAGTTTGTGTCTGGATAAAGCACTCGCGCTGTGTAAACCCCTTCCACACTGTTGGCAGTGGTACAGTCCGTCTCCCGTGTGAAAAATCTGATGCGTGGTCAAAGCGCTTGAAGTACTGAAGCTCTTGCCAC